>NC_134103.1:17054951-17356023 GCF_000715075.1 Nicotiana tabacum
GAATGTAATCTTATTACCATAGGAATGGATTGGAGTCTCCAATAGCACACCGTGTTGGCCAACCATATTGCCAAAGATCGAAGAGAAATACAAGGGTGGTATCGGAAGAGGACAAGTAGCAGCTGATAGGGGTGAGAATTTGGGCATCGCCATTGAACTATCATATGCAGCTGCATCCTTAACTTCATAAACTGAGGCCCTTTGGTTTCCTAAAAATTAAATGGGAAACAACAGTTAAACTAATCAAGTATATGTGCATAAGCTGTATACAAGAAGGTGTAAATAGATGCACCATTAAAACTCATTGAATAGCCCAATATGATTTTACATGTGGGCATTCATTCACTTCACACATCTTAGATTTACCTCAGTTTCCTCGAAGCAATCTCTCACGAGTTGAAGTTACAAGCACCTTACAAACTACTATTTTATTTGCCATTTGCTTGGTCCCAAATCTACTCCACTATTTAGGTAGGTTTTAACTTTGACATTAGTCCACATGGAACTAAAAATTGACCTTTGGCATTTCCTCTCAAGAAAGTTCCATCCAAGCCAATAAAGGGTCTCAACCCATTCTTAAACCACATTTTTATAGCATGGTGTAACGACCCGACTTGTTTTTTTAAGAATTAACACCACGTTCAGTGACTTAAGGTCTCGAGAAGTTTCGCAATATGTATTATGACCTGCGTGTGTGGTCGAGTTTGGTTTTCGGAAGATTCTGAATTTAATTTAAAGAAAAATTCTCATTTTGAGGCTTAAATGGAAAGAGAGTATCGGGGAGTTGACTTTTGAGCAAACGACCTGGAATGGAATTTTGATAATAGCAATAGTTTCGTATGATGATTTCGGACTTAGGAGTATGTTCGGATTTGGATTTGGAAGTCCGTAGGATAATTCGACATATTTTGGCGAAAGTTGGAAAATATAAGATTTTGGAAAAGTCCGGCCGAAGGGTGAATTTTTGATAACGAGGTCGGATTTCGATTCCGGAAATGGGAATAGCTCCCTTACGTCAATTATGACTTGTGTGCAAAATTTAAAGTTATTCCGGATTGATTTGTTATGTTTCGACACAAAATATAGAAATTGGAAGAATTAAAAAACTTATAATTCGATTTGATGCGTGATTCGTAATTTTGGCGTTGTTTGATGTGGTTTGAAGCCTCGACTAAGTTCGTATTATATTTTGGGGCATGTTGGTATAACTGGTTGAGGTCCCGGGGGCCTCGGGCGAGTTTCGGATAGTTAAACGGACCAAAATTGTGCTTGAAGGAATTTTGGAATTTTTCCAGTTCTGGTACCATCGCACCTGCGATGGAAATGGTCGCAGGTGCGCGACCGCAAAGCGACAAAATGGTCGCAGATGCGGCCTGGAGCGAGAAGGGCAAAGGTCGAAGGTGCGATGCATTTTTCCAGACTTGCGTGAGCACAGAAGCGAAAGCTCTTCCGCAGGTGGGAGGGCAGTGGTTACTGGGCATCGAGAAGCGAGAATTTTCTCGCAAAAGCGAGCTCACAGGTGCGACTAAAATGTCTGCAGGTGCGAAACTGGGCAGAAACATAAGGATTGAACTTGGTCATTTTTGACATTTCGTTTTGGAATTTTTGGAGCTCGGATTTAGGCGATTCTGGAGGGATTATTCACAAGCTTAGTTGGGGTAAGTGTTCTATAACCTAAAGTGATTATATTTTATGAAACTATGATTATATTCATCGTTTAATTCGGAATTAATTGAAAGAAATCAAGATTTTTACAAAATCTTCCAAAAACAAAAATTTAAGATTTGAAGGTCGAGTTATTATTGGAATTCAATAAAATTGGTATGGGTGAACTCGTATCGGAATGGGTGTTCAGATTTCATGCAAAATTATGTCGGGTTCCGAGGGGCGGGCCCCGCGTTAACTTTTGTTGACTTTTTGGAATAAAATTTTAAGTCAACGTATTATTATCCGAAATTATTTTCGACGAATTATTGAAGTTATACAATTAATTTGGATAGATTAGAGTTTTCCGGAGGCCAATTCAAGCAAGAAGGCTATTTTGGAATATTGGCCTAACTTCAAAAAGGTAAGTGTCTTGCTTAACCTCGAGTCGTGGAAATTACCCCTTAGGCATTGAGTCTTATATGCCATTTGTGAAATGTGAAAAGTTGTGTACGCGAGGTGACGAGTACATACTCGGGCTTATACGTGTAAAATTCATTAAAATAAAGTCTTAGGCATTATTGCGTAGTAAATTGGAAAATTGTGGAAAATTATTAAATCATCTGTTTGCCATGCCAAAATCCTTATTGTTGAATTTGTTTTTATATGATAATTTGATGTGATTGTTACTTGAAATATTTATAAAATTTTGTGAGTATTGTTGGTTTAATATTTCTTGAAAATTAATTCCAATATGAATCTTCTTATCCAAATAATTAATTTAAGCGAGCTTAAGAATAAGTGTTAATATAATTATCTAAATTTGCATTAATGAAGGTTTTGCTTTATGCAGAGTAATTTCTATCTCTATTGATTGTTTTTGGGTGTTATATACATTGTGTGGAGCCTTGAGCTATTTGTTGTGAAATTAATTAATTTTGTTATATCTTTGGAATTTGGTTGTGGCCATTGGGCAAATTGTGATATGAATTGATTTTATTATATTGTCGTGTTAATTTTTTGTGTAAATTGTTGTGTTTTGTGAGTTACTATTTTGGGGAGATAAGGGTGGCATTTCACTGTTAATATTATGTGGGTATAAGGGTGACATTTCACTGTTGTTGTGTTTGTTTGAATATTATTTGGGCGGAGCGATAAGGGTGGCTATAAGAGCGATAAGGGTGGCAATAAGAACGATAAGGGTGGCTATTGATATTGTTTGGGCGGAGCGATAAGGGTGGCTATAGGAGTGATAAGGGTGGCAATAGGAGCGATAAGGGTGGCTATTGCCAGGGACGATATGTGATGTTGTGGGGTTGTGGTGTTGATAATTTTTATGGGATGTTGTGATTTTCTTGTGTTTATTTCTATACCTTGTGCAACTTGTCTTGTTGTTGGTAAATTGATAACAATCTGATTTATGTTAAAATTGAGAGCATGTGGCTATTGCCAGGCGGATTATAAAATAAAATGTGGGCACGAGGTGCCATGAGTAAATAATGAGAATATTTGGCACGTGAATTGTCCGTGTAGTTGTGATATGAAATGTGGGCACGAGGTGCTGTGATAAAATGATAATGATAATTGGCACGTGAATTGTCCGTGCAGTTGTGATATGAAATGAGGGCACGAGGTGCCGGAAAAATATGATGATTTAATTATGAGCACGAGGTGCCATGAAAATATAAAAATGGGCTGAGACCCGTGTTTACGAAAAATATGAAAATGGGCTGAGACCCGTATTTTTATGATTATGAAATGAGGTGTCACATGGTGACTTTTTAATTGAAAGAATTATATTCAAAATATTTATTTGGAAGAATTTTTACTTAGAAAGTATTATATAAAAGAATTTTATTTGAAAGATATTTATTTGAGGAAATTATATTTGAAAAAATTTATTGAAAGAATTATATTTGAAAAATAATTATTTGAGAAAATTATAGTTGAAAGAGAGTTATCTGGAAGAATTATATGTGAAAGACATTTATTTGAAGGACTTGATTTAATTGGGTGTACTTGTGTTTATTAATTGTTGAGTGATATTAATGGTATTCTTGTTGTCTGTTGTGCATATCACTGGTTTTTCCATGTTGTCCTATTATTATTTGTTTCCTATTATTTTGTATATTATATTGCACAGGTTATTAGACTAGTGAGTGTCTTGATTGTACCTCGCCTCTACTTCATTGAGGTTAGTTTTGATACTTACTGGGTACCGACCGTGGCGTACTCATACTACACTTCTGCACATTTTTGTGCAGAGCCGGGTATTGAAGATATCAGATTTGAGCAGAGTCAAAGCGCGATCATAAGGATTCAAGGTAGAGCTGCTTGGCCGTCGCAGTCCCTTGGAGTCTTTTCATTTTATTGTATTGTTAATTTATAATCAAATAGTATTGTATATTCGGTCCTCGTGATCATTCTATGTATTCAGTTAGAGTTCGTGACTCAGTACTACCAGTCTTGGGAAGTTGTGTATTGTAATTATTTCCGCTGTTAGATTTTAATTCAAAAAAAAAATGACTTCAAAATGTAATAGAAATCGGCTTACCTAGTCTTAGAGACTAGGTGTCATCACGACGCCTGTGGTGGGATTTTGGGTCGTGACACTAAATCCAAGAAAATCTTCTTTTTCCTTCAGCAAGTGCATCCTTTGATAAGGTAATTATTACATCACTCCCTGGATTACTCAACGTCAATTCATTAGCATATGCCGTTATCTTATTATACTCATCAGTAAAACTACCAACAGAGGATTCAAGTATCATTCTCTTGGCCCTCTTACACTTTGCATGACTAACATTGATGTTGTATGTGTTTTTAATAGCACTCTCATCTCCTTAACTTTGATCATAGGATTCTCCTTCAGCTTGTTCTTAAAATATTCTGCTATAGTATTAAAATCAATCATAGGGTTGTCATATGCAGGGTTACACTTATGTTTTGACTTAAGAGTTTTGATCTTGACCCCGCCACCATTCTTATCCTCAGAAATGAGACATACAAAGGAGCAACCAACCTCACACATGTACCTCAGTCTTCTAGTGTCGTTCTTGAGTTGTTTTAAACCATAACAGTTTGCTAAGCAATACAAATTTATCATTTTTCTAGCCTCGGGTATATCTTTGAATGTCATTCCATTATACAGTTCTTTGTATTCAATCAACTTATCAGAAATCTCCCTCTTTTTTTGTAGTGCAAGTACTTCTAAATCTTCTGTCACGAACCCAAATCCACTAGTCGTGATAGCACCTAACCCAACCCGCTAGTGTCACGACCCAATTTTCCCTCCGTTTGGGTATCGTGATGGCACCTAGTCCCTAGCCTAACATTAATTGAAACAACAACGTTATTTAAATAACATCGAATAATTTGAAATAGAAATCTCTTAAAATTTGCAATTCCCAAAACCAGCAATACAAGTCATAAACTCTACAGAGTGTTTGCTAGAAAACTTCTAAATACAACTATCCAGAAATAAGAATAAACAGTGCAAAACAAAAATTTGAAGGTGACTCTTAAGCCTGCGAATGCAGCAGCAGGTTTACCTTGAGTCTCCATAGCAATGACCCACACAGTTGCTAACGACAAATACCTGAATCTGCACAAAAATGTGCAGAAGTGTAGAATAAGCACATACAGCGGTGCCCAGAAAGTATCAAGACTGACCTCGGTAGAGTAATGATGAGGAACAGTCCAGACACCCACTGGTCTAATAAACTGAACAAGTATAAGTATATGAAAAATAGAAATATGATATCTACATAAAGACTATGCAATATGGCTCACATTACAGTAATGGCAATAAGAAAGAAAATAACAAGTATCAGCGGAATACCATAAAAATGACACAGGAAAGTGAATGGAACACAACCTAAATCCGAAATCACAAATACAGCAAGGACAAGTAATAACTCAGCAACTACAATCGCTTTTACATCAGGTTTTAGTCATCAAACTCCACGAGGTACCGAACCTCGGACAAATCACAACTCATGGGTCTCAATACCTGAACCCTAACACTTGGCATCCTGTGCCCTCATTGCACTTCATAACCGCACTGATGACTCACGTGCTAATAGAGTCGTTCTCAAATAGAAGGCAAATAAACAAGGGTGAGCATCTATGCTCAATAATATCAAAAACACCTCTTATCCGATAAGAGTGCTTAACTACATGTATGCTTGTGCAAGTGTCCTAACATAGTCCATACCAGCAAATAGGCATAAGGAAAAAGAATGGACAGCACGTAGAATATTTTCTCACAACTTTCACAAGATAAAGCTCACACAGGTAAGTGTACCACTACACAAATATCAACAACAAGAATGCCCCCAGGCCATCACAAATCAATCCCTGACACAACCCACCTTGTCTCGCCACGTGTGCAATAATAAAGTAAGTGCCTGCCTTGTCTCGCCACACGTGTATAACAATGTTCCCACCTTGTCTCGCCACATGCGCAACCCACATATATATATGTATATATATATATATATATATATATATCCTGCCTTGTCATGCCGCATGTGCAAATATCAGTAGTAACAATAGCACGACAGAAACCTCGTACAACCCCATAACAACAGCCGCACGGCAGAAACCTCGTGCATTACAATAACCATAATCGCACGGCAAAAACCTCGTGCATCACAATAACCATAACCGCACAGCAAAAACCTCGTGCATCACAATAACAACAACCGCATGGCAAAAATCTCGTACATCACAATAATAAATACAACAGCAACAATGATAATAATACAAGGATACGACAAATATGTCAAATCAGAAATTCCAGAACTCAAGGAAACGAAAGAACTAATTCACAAGGAGTAGCCACAATAGAGAATGCTAGTCATAATAAGAACAGCTCAACAAGAAAGGAAATATTATGTAACAACGGTCCACAATGTACAGTTCGACAACGAGGGATCTAACACAAGACGAATAATTCCAAATAAGGACAAGTCAACTAAAATACAGGATATCTAACTTCTTTTAAGGTTGGGCAATTAAGAGAGAGATACAACAACTCCAATTAAGGATAAGCAGCATAAGGAATAATGATAATCATTTGCCTCAATTAAGGATGAACAATTACATAAGAGATAATTATAATTTCAGATAAAGATAAGTAGTTGGGGAAAAGACAACACGACAATAGAAGAGATACAATTTCAGTTAAGGCACATATGAATCAAATGAACAACAAGAGTGGCTCATGAAGCAATTAATTCCAATTAAAGCAGGTAGAAGTGAAACTGGAAATTAAGAAACGTAATCATAATGAGAACAAATGCATATTCAATGAATATAAGGACCTAAGAATCCCTAAAAGGCCAATTTTCCACAAATAAGTCTGGGCACGTACTCGTCACCTCGCGTACACGGACTACAATTAGCATAGAAGACTCAAATCTTAAGGGGTAGTTCCTCCAGACGAAGTTAAGCAAGATACTTACTTCAAAGAAGACAGACCGATACTCAAAAATGAACTTATCGGGCGAAATGACCTCCGGACGGCTCAAATCTAACCAAAATAACTTCAACACACAAATAAAACTCATAAGAAACTATTCCGGACCATAAAGCCTCAATCTTTATCAAAATCTAAAAATCTGTCCAAAAGTCGACCCCCGGGCTCACACCTCGGAACCCAACAAATTTCACAAAAGCCGAACACAAAATCCGATTTGAGTTCAACTATACTAAAATTATCAAATTATGATACCAATTCGTCCCTCAAATCATGATTTTTCATTTTGGAAATTTTCTACAAAAACCTCCTTTTTCCCCAACTCAAAGCACAAATTAAATGATAAAAATAAATATAAAATTATGGAATATAATAGATTCTAGGTGAAGAACACTTACCCAATTGATTTTCTTGAAAAACCCACAAGGAATCGCTCAAATCCGGGCTCTACAAGTCAACATATGATGAAAATGGCCTTACCCTCGATTTGAAGATCTTATATGCTGCCCAGGTCTGAAAGCATCGCGAACGCAGAGTAAGGATCGCGTTCGCGAAGAAGAAAAATGTAGGATGCCAAGATAACCCTACGCGAACGCGAGCGAAGGGGCACGAACGTGAAGGGTAAGAAACAGAACTTACGCGAACGCGGGAAGAATGACGCGAACGCGAAGAAGAAATAGCCAACAACCCCCAACTCTCAATTTCTACTACACGAACGCGAGGAAACATATGCAAACGCGAAGAAGGAGAAAGCAGACTTTCGCGATCGCGAACATGATCATGCGAATGCGAAGAACAATGAATTCCTTCTCCAAAATTACTCTTTGCGAACGCAAAGGAAGGGACGCGAACGTGATTAAGGAAACCAAATGACAAAAAATAGCAGTTCAAAAATAGAAGGAAATGGCTCGTAGGCCATCCGAAACACACCCGAGGCCCCCGAGACCCCGTCTAAACATACCAACAAGTTCCATAACCTAACATGGACTCGCTCAGGGTCTCAAATCACATCAAACAATGCCGGAAATACAAATTGCACCACGAATCGAATTATGAACTTTCAAAACTTCCAACTTCGAAAACTTGTGCCGAAACCAATCTAACTAACCCGGAATGACGTCAAATTTTGCAGGCAAGTCCCAAATAACATAATGGAGTTGTTCCAACTCTCGGAATCGCATTCCGACCCCGATATCAAAAATTCCACTTCCGGTCAAAATCTCTAAAAATTTAACTTTTGCTATTTCAAGCCTAAATGAGCTACAGACCTCCAAAATACAATTCGGACACGCCCCTAAGTCCAAAATCACCCAACGGAGCTAACGGAACTGACGAAACTCAATTCCGGAGTTGTCTTCACAAAGTTCCGACTACGGTCAAAATCCTAAGACTTAAGCTTCTGTTTTAAGGACTAACTGTCCCAAATCACTCTGAATCATCCAGTAACTGAACTCGACAATGCACGCAAGTCAATACATATAAAACGAAGTTGCTCAGGGCCTTATGCCGCCGATCGAGACTTAAATTATCAAAATGACTGGTCGGGTTGTTACAGCTAGGTAAGTCGATTAACCTCTAACCAATTCCAATAACAATTAAATAAGCGATTAAATAAAGAAATATCTAAATCTTATACATTCCCCAAGGATTGGTAGTACAAATCATGGGCTTCTAAGAATAGAGATTACAAGGCGGAAATGAAATAAATACAAAGTCCGTTATAAAAATACAGAAGCAGAGTTTTATAGATCTAAAGCTACCACGAACAAGAGGTAGCTTCAACCGGGGCGTAGGTGCATCTTTAATCCAGCTCCCATCGAACATAGCAACATCAACAACCAACATCTGCATGCAAGATGCAGAAGTGTAGTGTGACTACAACCGACCCCATGTACTCAATAAGTAACAACATAATCTTAGGTTGAAAGTAGTGACGAGCTAACAGAAAGGTCGGGTCCAATACCAATATTCCATAACAGTTCATAACGGCATAGTACACGTAACAAAAGAGTATCTTGAAAATAAAAGACTCAGTCCGTATGCAGTTCCAGAAAAATAGGCATTTCTTTTCAAGTATCTCAGTGAAAATCCAAATCTTTTACCGAAAAAGCCAAAATACGAGTAAGTTTGAAAATTGTGATTTTTCCCAAAACTCCTTTCAACAAATAGTAAGATGTTTCATTTTCATGTAGCATGAGGAAAATACTTATCTATGCCTACATGTCAAGATACAGGTAAAATCATAAATGTCCCCAAAACTGGGTAGCAGAAGGAAATGCATCTCTACGCATGTATCTCAAGTACGCATGACAAACGCAATGCATCTCAATGATGAGATCATGTACTCACACTCTCAGAGTACTCAATCTTATTGTCTCGCATTCTCTCTAACTATGTTCAATGCTCAGCATACTCAATCACTCAGCGTTGTACAATACCTATTGCGGCGTGTAGCCTGATCCATATATGACCATAAGGCCTGTTGCGGCATGCAACCCGATCCACATATATATAGTCGGTTGCGCTCACTGGGGGTTTGCAGACTCCAGAGGGCTCCTTTAGCCCAAGCGCTATGTTATTGCGACATGCAGCCCGATCCAATATTGTTGCGGTGTGCAGCCCAATCCAATATTTTTGCGGCTTATATATACCAAAGGCTCGTTGCGACGTACAATCCGATCCATAAGAAATATAATCAATATCATATGTTGTGGTGTACAGCCCGATCCCAAAATGTCACTCTCACTCAAGCCCTCGGCCTCACTCAATCATCAATCTCTCCAGTCTCACTCACGGGCTCACAATATCATAAAACTAGCTCGACAACAATAATATGATGTATCAATAAATAATATCTAAGATAGAGATATGGTATGAATGCATGAATATGACTGAGTACGAAATATCAATGAAATCAGTGAGATGACCGTAAGAAACGACCACTATGGGTCCAAACAATTTCGGCATATAGCCTAAACATGATATCTAGCATGATTGACAGCTCAATTACTTTATCACATGGTGAAAACACGGATATCAACAAAATAGGGCCACTATTCAGTGCCAAGGAAATAACAGAGTCCCAATTCACATGGTGCATGCCCACACGCCCATCACCTAGCATATGCGTCACCTCAACACAAATCATATAACATGTATTTCGGGTTTTCATACCCTCAACACTAAGATTAGAAAAGTTACTTACTTCGAACAAGCCAATTTCAACACTGAGCAAGCCAAGCGATGCTCCAAAATACCATTCCGCATGTGCCGACCTCCGAACGGCTCAAAAACTAACCAAAAATAACTCAAATACATCAAATAATGCTAAAGGAACCAATCCCGATAGAAAAAGATCAAATCTTGAATCAAAAATCCCAAAATCGGCCAAAAACCCAATTCGGGTTCGCACCTCGGAACCCGACAAAATTTACGAAATCCAATAACTCATTCAATTACGAGTCTAACTACACTAGTTTCACTCAAATCTGACACCAATTCAATGTTCAAAACTCAAATATTCACATTATGAAACTTTAGTCCCAAACCCCCAATTTCCTCTTTAAAATTCACAATCATATTACCAAAAACGAAGATAGATTCATGAAATATAACCAAAACCGAGTAGAGAACACTTACCCCAATTTATATGGTGAAAATTGCTTCAAGAATCGCCTCAATCCGGGCTCCATAGCTCCCAAAATGTAAAAATGGTCGAAACCCTCAAAATAGAGTACTTTAAACTTCTGCCCGGGCATCCTCTTACGCGAACGCGGCAATACCATCATGTTCGCAATGAACAAAATAATTTGCCACCATAATACAGTTCGCGTTCTCGGTAAAACCCTCGCGAACGCGACTCACAACTGGCTCAGACCTTCGCAAACGCAGCTCCAACTATGCGAACGCGATGAAGACGGCCTCCGGCTCCTAGTTCAACCCTACGCGTCCGCGATCCATCATACGCGAACGCGAGACTTGCCCCAACACTACGCGAACGCGGACCATTACTCACGAACGCGATGAAAAAATGCTACTGCCATCCAAATACACTATGCGTTCGCGACACTTGCCACGCAAACGTGATGAAGAACTGAGACACCAGAAAACAGCAGGACACAGTAGTACCAAAATGAAGAAAAATGATCTGAAATCAATTTGAAACACGCCCGAGCTCCTCGGGACCCCGTCCAAACATACCAACAAGTCCCATAACATAACACGGACCTACTCGAGGCCTCAAAACACACATAACAACATCGGAACGATGAATCGAACCTCAATTCGAATTCAATGAACTTTGAAACTTCAAACTTCCACAACCGATGCCGAAACCTATCAAATCACGTCTGATTGACCTCAAATTTTGCACACAAGTCACATTCGACATTACGGACCTGCTCCAATTTCCGGAATCAGAATCCTATCCCGATATCAAAAAGTCCATTCCCGATCAACCTTTTCCAAAATTTCAACTTTCGCCATTTCGAGCCAAATTCAACCACGGACCTCCAAATCACAATCCAGACACGCTCATAAGTCTGAAATCACCCAACAGAGCTAATGGAACAATCAAAACTCCGTTCAGGGTTCAAATTCACAAAAAGTCAAATTTGGTCAACTCTTTCAAATTTAAAGCTTCTAGCTGAGAATCATTCTTTCAAATCAATTCCGAATAACCTGAAAACCAAAACCGACGATTCACATAAGTCATATTATATCATACAGAGCTACTCATGCCCTCAAACAACCGAGCGAAGTGTAAATACTCAAAACGACCGGTCGGGTCGTTATATCCTACCCCACTTAAACATACGTTTGTCCTCGAACGTGTCCAAAGTTGTTCTCAAAGCCATCAAACCGATGTATAACCTTACTATGCACATACCCGGGGGTGATCTCACGTCACCATATCCCATATAGGCCCGACAATACAACATAACTGTAGTTCTTAATTCAACCTAGCCCATAAACTTTATAATCCAATTTTCAACATCCACAATTTCTATAAGATCAGAATCTCGTATCTACACACTGTATAAGTCTGAACAAGTTGTATCAAGCCATATCTATAACCCAAGATGCAATCACATAATGTACCACATAACTCAAATACTCATAGCAAAAATTTCAAATCACAGTAGCTGCTCAAAACAACCCAATATCGGTAATAGACCTCATATCAAACAAAGCATCGCTCTAAAACCTTCGCACACTACCGATGATGAAAGAAACATGCATAACTCATAACCATTATCAGATCAACCAGTCATGGACTCTCTCTCATTCGACAAGAACCATAGCCAATTCTAAGTCGACTTTCGATATTATCCTTCCAAACATACTGTAATCAAATCCGATAGTATCCATCCTAGGTCCAATGACCTCATCTCATCCAACACGACCACTCTAGTGACATGACACATCAATACAATCTACAATCACAACCTGTGCAATCCGTGCACCAAATAGCAACATTCCAAATATACTCAATCATGGAAAAATGACTTAAACAAGAGAACCGTCCCCCAAGCTCAACAAGTACCACCACAACGAAATGCTTAAACCCATCACACACCATAGAATCATAACACACAACTCTAATACAAAGGATCATATTTCCACATCACTCTGTTGCAATGAGCGACCCTATCCAAATACTGGTCTATATAAAATACCTCAGCCATCATGCTCAAAATCAATAACCACGCGTAATCCGACATCAAGTACTCAAAGTGCATTACCATAACCACGGAGAAGCTAATGACACAATGCCACCCAAAACTCGAAAGGACATAACCAATACGCAATCAATCATGCAATACCCAACTACTCATCTCGCTCAAATTTTGCTATAAGACCACAATAGAACCGCACCATGTGTGCCTAAAACCAACGAATCACAACTCCTCGTAGCATAGAAGAGTAACTCATAGAAATTCCAGAACACGAATAATCTCAACAACAACCGAATGGCACATCCCTCAACAATAGCAGTATGGAGCCAACCAAAATGGCTCGGTGTAGAATATACATCCTAATTGGTCCTACCAATGGACCCCCAAATCAACTCCGGAAACCCACAAATAGATAAATAACCCTCCAAAAGCCCACAATGACTGAATCATAACACATACTATCATCTGGCTAGCTTCGGCCATGACTTCACAGTTCACAACCATGAGACAAGCTGCTCTTGAGAACTCTCAGTCTCCAAATCCATAGAATACATGAATCACCATATCTGATTCCATCTCCACTGCCCGAATGTCTAACACACCTCTCATACACGATCATCCCACGAGGAATACTTCTAAAAATTTTCCGCGCCACATAGCAAAATTTGAATATCAGCAGTCGATCAACCAGGAGAATGTCGCAATACCAATGAAGTATCCATAAATAAAAACACATTGCCCCTTCTGAAATGTATACTCTCATCAAGCCATACCGATTAGTAATATCAGTTACCTAGTTATCTGAAATTGTCCATGCTGCCTACGAATCTATGCCATTCCCTTTCAAACTGACCTCTGACCTTACACATGCAAATCAAATCCCACACAACACTGCATCTACTATGCCATCCTGCGAAGAGTACAAGAATCTCGCAATTAACTCTGAGTCACAAGCAGAATACATACTCGATCAGTCATAAACCTTCCATTTGATCTCACCCCGGAGAAAATTTCAATACGCAACATATTCCTCATGCCGGTAGGAACTATACTCCTCGAACCGTGGTAAAAATTATCGAGAACTCTTCGAAACCCATTTGCACACAACCAAGTTATCTTAACCGAATCTCTCTAACTCATAGCATTGTTCATGTTAAAAATACATCTGCAAAGTCATTAAAAGAAGCAATTTATTCTTTGCTTTTGGGACATTCATTGAGTAAATATCAAATACGGGGACAAGGTTATCATGGAGCTAGTAACATGCAGGGAGAAATTAATGGTCTTAAAACTTTGATTATGAATGATACTCCTTCAGCATATTGCATACATTGTTTTGCTCATCAATTGCAATTGACTCTTGTAGCTGTTGCAAAAAAATATTATGAGACCGAATAATTTTTTGATATTCTTGCAAATGTTTTAAATATTGTTGGGGGTTCTTTTAAGCGTATGGAGATGCTTCGAGATAATCAAGCAGAAAAATAAGAGGAACTACTAGTGTTTGGTGAAGTTCATACAGGAAGCGGTTTAAATCAATAACTTGGACTTCAAAGGGCAGGTGATACTCGGTGGGGTTCTTATTTTAAGACAGTGCATAATTTTATTAGTTTATTCTCATCAATTGTTCATGTACTTGGAGTTCTTGCAATTGACAGTTCAAATTATCATGAGAGATCAATGGCAAAAAGTCTAGTGGATAACATAAGATCCTATGACTTTGTGTATATGTTACATTTAATGTTGAAAGTATTGGCACTTACATATGATTTAAATATAGCTTTGCAAAAAAAAAGATCAAGATATTGCAAGTGCAATGAAGCTTGTTGGTTTCGCAAAGAGACAATTGCAAGATATGAGAGATTCTAGATGGAATTCTTTGATAAGAGACGTCTCTTTATTTTATGTCAAACATGGTATTGTGATCCCCGAAATGGATATGAATTATGTTCGTGGAAATTCAAAGCGTAAGAAATCAAGTGTTACATATTCTTATCATTTGCGTGTAGAGGTTTTCTATGCTATTATTGATTTGCAACTTTCGGAGCTTAACAATCGTTTCAATGAAGTGAATACTGATCTACTTTTTGGTATGGCTAGTTTGAGTTCAGATAATTCTTTTGCAAATTATGATAAAGACAAGATTATGAAACTTGCTACACACTACCCGAATGAGTTCACTGATTCTATGCTTGAGGATCTTAGTTTTAAGCTTGACATCTATATTGACTGTGCGAGAGGCGGGCAATGAATTATCTAACTTGAAAAGACTTGGAGATCTTTCAAAGACATTGGTTAAAACAAATTTGCACATGACTTGGAGACTTGTTTATTTGCTTGTGAAGTTAAGTCTGATATTGCATGTCGCTACTGCAACGGTAGAAAGAGCTTTTTCTTCGATGAAGTACGTTAAAAATGACTTGCGAAGCAGAATTGGTGATGAATTTTTTAATGATTGTTTAGTTTGTTATATAGAGGATGAAGTATTTGAAAGTGTACCTAATGATCCGATCATTGATCGTTTTCAAAACATGACAAGTCGTCGAGTACAATTGTAATGATAATGTTTATATTCATATATTGTCTTTAAGTGTTTTGTTATTTTCTAAATATATGTTGGATATTGATACTCGTTCCTTAATTCGGTTATTGTAATATATTGACTTAAAATTGCGGTAGAAACCCATACACTTCAATTTCTAGATCCGCCTCTGGTAGTTGTCCCCGTTCTTAAAGTCAACTGCCAACTTTCGTTGTTTTTTCATACTTCTAATTGATGAAATAACTGTTAATAAACGCTTCTGATTGTTGATTATACTTATAGTATTTTAAAATAAAAATCATCACATTAACATACCTCATTAACGTGATTGGCATGCACCTTGGCTACATCAGTCATGCTGTCGTTAGATAAGCACGATCAATGGTCAAATATCTTTGTTAATAGTCATTCCGTCAAATAGAGGTGTTAAAATGTAAAAACTGGGAGTTAGGGGACCGACTTAAAAACATGTACAAGTATCAAAAGCCAAAAGAATTTCTTACCGGGGCAAAAGAAAAACAAAACGAAACAAAACGTGAAAGTTCAGCGCTTTGGAGCTCGGTGGTGCTCTTCCTCTCTGATTTTCGGTATGAACTATTAAATTCCGCTGATTTACGCATTATTTAACAACCCCTTTAATGTTTAAACCACCAATAACATCATTATAACTTTTATCCATCTTAATTTCTTTTAAAATTAACAATCTCATGCTTGTTCACAAACTGTTTGTAAAAATGTCTCAATCATATTTTCCTTATCATTTGGCGAATCATGCTTGTAAATAGATATATTTTGGCGGGTCCTTGAAGTTCATGTAATTGTTTCGTGGAAATTAAGGATTTTGATTTCAAATTTTTTGTTTCCTGGTTAATTTTTTAATTTATTTTTAATGACGGTAGTGTAGGGCAAACTTGTGCACACTTTGACGATTTTACCGGGTACTTACTGCCTCCCTCCAGCACAGGAAGCGGTAACTCTACCCACCAAGTCGTAGGCAGATGGGATGAATCACCTAGTGTTTTTTGCCTCTTTTGAACCTGAGACTTCATGGTTCTCATTCCACTTTTGACCACTAGGCCATATTCTAGGGTGTGTTTCAGAGTTCAGTTGTTTGTTTTTCAGAATTGGGTTGTTGCAATGATAGAAAGGAGTGGTATCATTCGGTTGAAAGGGTGGCAGCAGGCTGCAGTTGCAGTTGGTTCTGCAGTTGGGGCATTGCTAGATCCTCGAAGAGCAGATCTTATCGCTGCTTTGGGTGAGACAACAGGGAAACCAGCTTTTGATAGGGTTCTTGAAAGGATGAAGAAGAGCCCTGAAGGCAGAGTAAGACCTTTTTTACTTTATTTATTTCAGCTCATTTTTCAGTTGAATGCAATGGCTTGCTCGTTGTTTATATATTCGGTTTGTAATAATTGTAAATAATATTTCTTGTAAGGGTGATTTTAGGGAAGGGAGATTGGTGCATGTTGCCACATTAGGCTGAGTTAGCAAGTGATAGGCATTGATCTTTGGTTGCTCTAGAACCAAATCAGAATCGATATCTTGCCTATATGAAATTTGGTTTACTATGTGTTGATGCTCACTTGTGAACCTTGGTGAGTGGTGACAACTGAAGTCATCATGAACTCACGAAGAGCACCAGTTTTGAGCATCTTCCACTCTATTCTTACTTTGTACTTACTGATAGCTAATAAGGAAATAAATTCCCAAAACAGAATGAAATAGGTCCAACTGGTTTCTGATAAATGAAGGCAGTTCCTTCAGACTTCTACCATTTAAAAGCAGCTCATTGAAGCTAAATTCCCAGAATTATGAGAAGACTGATCACCTAGTTCTTCAAGTTCCAATTTTGTGATGTCTACTTGGCTCAATTGACTGAGAAATACTGCAGGTTGTAGTCCTTACTATTTGCTGCAATTTATTGAGCTATTTTTAGCAGGTTTAGGTTGCATCATGCATCACTCAGTGTTTAAGAAAAGCGATCGCTTCGTCGCTTTAAGCGCGAAGCGACGCGACGCGACCCAGTGTCGCTTCTAGCTGCCTGAGGCGACTCGACCGAGGGAAGCGCACTCTTCAATGGAGGAATCGACGAAGCGAGGAAAGCGATGAAGCGATCGCTTCTGTTAGAAAATCGCAGAGGGCCCTTTTTTAAAAAAAAAAAAAAACTTTGGGTCTGTTTTTTTATCATACAAAACGGACCCCTAAATCGACAAAAAGACCCCTTCGACAAAACAGAACCCTTCGACAAAACAAAGACATCGACAAAACCTAGGGTTCTCGCCATTGCTGACCCCTTCTCTCTCGCTCTCGCTCGACCCCTTCTCCCTTCTCGCTCGCGGCTCGACCTACTGACCATTTCTCCAGTCCAGCTGTCCAGGTAATTCTTCTCATTTTTTTCTTTTTTCTTTCTTCTGCTTTCTTCTTCAGGTCTTCTCATTTTTTTCTTTTTCTTGTATTTTTCAGTATATAAAATTAATTATTATATATATGTTATGTTTTCAGTTTATTTGATTAATTTTATATGTATTTCATTTTAGAAAATTATATATGTTATATTTTAGTTTATTTGATTTTTTTAATGTGTATTTCGGTTTATAAAATTAATTATTATATATATTATATGTATTTTCAGTTTATTTGATTATGTATTTTCTTATATCTTAATAGGGATTTTAAAATGTCTCAAAGATCGAAAGAGAAAGACCCGGCTTGGCGATATGGCGATAGAGTTAATGAGAAGAATACAAATGTTGTATGCAAGTTTTGTAACAAGATTACAACGGGTGAAATTTATCACTTTAAATTTCATCTTATTGGTGGCGATAGAAACGTCACAAGTTATCCAAAATGCCCACCGGAGGTGGGATGAAATAAAGAATTTTGTTGAGAAGGAGGAGCAAAAATATCAAATTAGTCATCAACCACCAATCTTGATGATGATGATGATATTGAAGAATTGTCACTTCCAACAAAACGGGGAAGAGATGCAATCTCTTCAAGCCATGGATCGACGGGTACGAGTAGGACTAAAGGTCCTATAGATTGCTATTTCCCAAAGAAGCCGGAAGGAAAGAGCGGTGGAAAAGATGTACAAAAAATTGCTAAGGACATTTTGAGGGATCGTGCAGTTAGAGCTTTTGCACGATGGGTCTATGATGCTGGGCTCCCCTTCAATTGTGTCAACTATACTGACACTTTTGGAGACTTTATTGAGGCCGTTGGTCAATACGGACCTGGAATGAAGCCTCCCACTTATCATGAAATCAGAGGTCCTTATCTAAATAAGGAAGTGGAGGAGACTAATAAAATTGTGGAGGAACATAAAGTTGCGTGGAACAAGTATGGCTGCTCCATTATGATGGATAAGTGGACGGCAAGAACTGGGAAAATGATTATTAATGTGTTGGTGAATTCTCCCAAGGGAAGTTTGTTTCTTGAGTCCATTGATGCTAGCGACTCATCCATTGACCACATCAAAATGTTTACCTTGTTTCAGAACACCATTGAAAAGATTGGCCCAAGCAAAGTTGTTCAAGTGGTCACTGATAATGCGAGTGAAAATGTGAAAGCATGTGGCACGGTGGAAGGAGCGTACAAGAATGTCTATTGGACTCCACGTGCGGCTCATTGTATTAACTTAATATTCGCGGACATTTTCAAGGAAAAACCCTTCTCTACAGTTTTTGACCAGGGCGTTAGGGTACATTCTTATATTTCTCAGCAGCCCTTGTTATTGAATATGATGAGAAGATTCACCAGACAAAAAAATTTGGTGAAACCGGGCAAGACAAGGTTCGCCACTGCTTTCTTGACTTTGCATAGTATCCACTTGCAAAAAGCCAATTTGAGAAAGTTGTTTACTTCAGAGGAATGGAGCAAGAGTAAATTTGCAAAGGAACATGCGGGGAAAGATGTTGCACGCATTATTCTTTCTTATTCTTTTTGGAATAATGTCCTTTATGCTCTTAAAATTGGTGGCCTTTTGGTTAAAGTACTCCGTTTGGTGGATGGGGAGCAAAAACCACCAATGGGCTACCTCCATGAAGCTATGAATAGGGCCAAGGAGGCTATTCAAGCATCATTCACTGATGAGCAGAAATATGCAAAGGTCTTTCAGATCATTGATGCAAGATGGAGTGAGCAACTTCATAGACCTTTGCATGCAGCTGGACTTATCCTGAACCTGTCACTCTTTTATGATCAGCATGAGAATATTTCATTGGCTAGAGAAATGTGGACAGGATTCCATGAGGTTGTTATCAAGTTGACCCCAGATGAAGACTTGCAAGAAAATATAGTAGATCAGCTTGCTATTTACAAGGCAGTTGAAGGACTTTTTAAGCTCCGACTTGGTATTAAACAAAGAAAGACGAAGTCGCTAGGTGACCAAGTGCTTCTATATTTTATAGCTCTAACTTTAATGTATTTTTTATACTTATTAACTTTTGAATATTTTTTTTCACTTCTATAGTTGAGTGGTGGGACCAATATAGTGTAGACTCCGGATTTATTTTTTTCACTTCTATAGTTGAGTGGTGGGACCAATATGGTGTAGACTCCGGATTTACAGACTTTCGCCATCAGAGTTCTAAGTTTAACTTGTAGCTCATCCAGATGTGAAAGGAACTAGAGCGTTTTTGAACTCGTGAGAAATAAAAAGAATTATTTCGTGTTTTGAGATAAAGTAAATTATATCTCAATTGTCCCAACTCCTACTAATTAGTTGACACATCTTGTTTGCAGATTCATATAAAGAAGAGGAATCGACTAACCTTGAAGCGCCTCCATAATCTAGTGTTCATAAAATACAATAGAGCATTGAGGCGTCGCTACAACCACCGCAATCTAATTGATCCAATTCTTTTGGACAATATTGATGAGGCTAATGAGTGGCTAACCGGAGTCCCCGAAAATTGTGAAGATGAAGAAGTATTTGAAGGCGACTCTAATTTCACTTGGGGTGATGTTGCGGTTGCTAGTGGAGTTGGGGAGAATCCTTATGGTTTAAGGGGGAATACTTCAAGTTCAAGCTCGATTAGGAAGGGAAAAAGTGTGGCTACTACAAGTCGATCCCTATCCCTAATTGATGAAGATGAAAGTGATCATGAAGAGGAAGAGGAGGGGGAAGAAGAAGATGACGAGCAATATGAAGATAATAGAGGAATTCAAGATTTTGACAATCTTGAAGAAGAACAAGAAGAGCAGAAGAATAAGATGTTGATTCTAGTAAATTAGTAGCTTTGATTTTGCTTGTCCTATGCTTTGTGGAGGATTTGGTGGTACCTAGTACCTACTTTTAAGTTTTTAAATTGAACTTTTTGATTATTTATAATTTTATGTTATGTCTTTGTTAAAGAATTGCGCTTCACTTTAATAGAGCGTGCGCTTCGCTTTTGAAGCGAGGCGAGCCCTTGTCGCTTTTTTGCGCTTCTCGCTCTTAAAAACACTGATCACTCCTTTCAATGACCTCCAATTTGATTGTGCATTTGTTAACCATACTCATCATGACTAGTGCTTAATCTCTCTTGATGCAACACTAAAAAACCAATTTCTTGAGTGCTCTCTGATAATATGACTCTGATTTGCCTAGTTCATACTTCTCGTTTTCTTTCATGTTAAGCAAGTACAAAGATTTCAGCATCTTTTTGAGAAAGAAGTGACAACTTCTATTGAGGATTAGCTTTCCACACAGGCAGATAAAGATGTCTGAATTCTGAAGACACCACATCAGTTATTTTATATGCGTAAATACCTTATTTTTACCAACATGCTGCATACAACCTTCTTGAGGCGTATAAAATAATTGAGGTGCCAGAGCATCTGCTGTGCTCTCTCATATGCCTTGAGATGGGAATCTAGATCTCTGAGGCCATCTGCCACTGCTGATTTAACTCTCCGAAGTGTCTCTTTTGCCTCACCAACTCTCCCTTGTTTCATCAAGCAAATACCCAAATTGCAATGTGTTGTTTTCTAGTGCAATCACTACCCTCTTGTAAGCATCCCCTGCTTCAATGTAGTTATTTTGTTGCATCATTGTCCACCTTAAGATTTGAGATTTCAGCTATTTTTTCTTTAGAATGGTAACATTGTATTCATCAGTACAAAATGTACTGGCAACAGTATTTACAAGCTACAACCCTTACAAGGCTTCCAAAAATTGCAAAATAGATTCAGCATCTACTGCAGAAGAGTCTTTACACCAAAAGTGAAGATTTAAAATACAATTCATGCTAACTACTTGAATGGAGCTGCTAGTATCTTCAATTTGAGATTTCGGATATTTTGGAATCTTTATATCGCTTACACCATGTACCTAACTGAAAGCATTGTGAACTTGCCTATACCTGTTTGAGGCATGTATCCAGGTGTTGAGGTACACCTAGGTACAACTTTAGAGCATTGATAGCTTGATGCAAGGCGCAGATAGGGGCTCGCTTATGCGGTGAACAATGTGGCTCAAGCAAAGGCTGAGATACTCTTAGCTGTGTCTTTCTTCTCTCTTGCTTTCCTAGTGAGTCATTATGTTTTGTCCTAGCTCAAACAAATAAGCCACTGTCTGTCATGCTTCTGGTCATCTTTCTTGTCTTATAAAGTTTGGGGTCTCTATGTCTGTATATGCTAGCAACCTGTACCAATTCTGATAGAGCTAATCGTTACAAGGAAGATCGTACTAACATACAGCTAGGGCAACTTTAATGTTAGTATCAGAAGTGGGATAGGAGTAAATTATGCAAAATCTTATGGTTGTCCAGTTTTGCCACTGTACTGTCAGGTTACTTTGACAATTTTGAGTATTTCAGATGACTGACATCAAAGCTTATGAAATGTGTTTAATTGTTTGCCATTTTATTAGACTACTCACTATCTCAGTTGGCTCTTTTCATCCTTTCTTTTTTAAAGTTGTCTATAATTAGTTTGATGTATACTTTTGGTTTGATGTTTTGGATGTATTTACCTTTTATCTCAGGAAATACTGTTGGAGCAACCTCGTGTGATCTCCACAAATGTGGGGCATGCATGGGACCTACCAGATAACACTTTTGGTGCTGCATACGCAAAGTTTATGGGATCTAGGAACTTTTCACCTGATGATCGTCCACCAGTGCGATTCATGGAAACTGAAGAGCTGGCATATGTAGCTATGCGTGCTCGCGAGGTGCACGACTTCTGGCACACCCTTTTTGGCCTTCCAACAAACCTGATCGGAGAAACAGCACTAAAGGTGATCGAGTTTGAACAGATGTTACTCCCCATGTGTTTGATGTCTGTGCTAGGGGGTACAGCTAGGTTTAGTGACAAGCAAAGGAGCTTGTTCTACCAGCATTACTTTCCATGGGCTCTAAAAGCTGGAGCTCGTTCCACAGATCTCATGTGTGTGTACTATGAAAAACATTTTCATGAGGATTTGGAAGATGTTCGCCGTAAATGGGGGATAATTCCAGCTCCCTCTCCTCCAAGACCAAATGCAACAATTACTGTACCTCTTTGAAGAGGAATTGAAATTGATGAATTCCCATGCAATTTTATTTTGCTATATACGAACAAATGTAAATATTTGTTTTGGTCTATATTACTTTAAATGTGATTAGTGCATACCCACCTCAAGTAGGGTTGGACGAGAAGGTCAAAAGGCGTTTCTGGGAGGATTTGGATGAGGTTGTGTGTGGTATTCCGCACACCGAGAAGCTTTTCATAGGAGGAAATTACAATGGCCACATTGGGGCGATGTCTGGGGCTATGATGACGTGCGTGGCGGCTTCGGTTTCGGAGTTAGAAACGGAGGTGGTACTTCACTACTGGATTTTGCTAAGACTTTTGATTTGGTGATAGCTATTCTATATGCAGTTGTCTCTGTTGTGTCATTTTAGGTTTCCGTGAACTAAATCGCGGCCAGCACTCAATCATTCTTCAGTTGCCTCTACTCCCTACTTAGATCATTGCTGAGGATAGTTAAGCGTCAAATGTACTGTATGCAAGATATGTTGCTGTTCTTAGGACATCATTGCCTACTTCAATAATGAGCTACTTTCTTTTGTTCTCATTTCCATTTGGTTAAGTTGTTTGTACGCATGAGTTCTTAAGGTGGGATGAAATGCTCTCTCAGACCATTTTTTATGGACTCCAACTGAATGTTACCATGCTTGCTGTAAAAATCTCTTATAACTCATCAATTTTGAACTTTTATAGATTTTTGAGACGATGAAAGAAAGAAAGAAAAATGGTTGGCAATGAAAGCATAGCTGTTCCACTTGATAGATAGAAGTCGTCATAGTAGCATAGACATTCTCAAGTAGTCATACTAATGGATATCGAGATGATATCTCTCTTTTTTCATTACCAACAAATATAACAGAGGGAAATTGGTGAAAACATCTTGTATAACAGATTTTGGGTAAGATTACAAGGGAGTAGAGTCTACCTCTACTGTTAGACTACAGTTTTCGTGGTTCTTGGAAGCAAAAGCCACTACTTTTTCTAAACCAAACTTTTTAAGGGGCTAAGGAATGAGAAGCCCCTTGCTTAATACAGCATCAACAGAGGCTGCTGAGACTTTAACTCGTCTCAAATAGTTTATGCTTTCGATTAAAGCGATCAACAGGATAAAGTTCATCACTTCATCAAATACTATCGCTGCTTGAGGAATGAAGTATTCCCAAATTTGAGTTGAAACTATCAACTATATATAATCAAGAACATATGAAATTTAGGCAACAAAAGCTGTTAAATCAAATGATCAATCAACAAAAGTCACATATTACATTAGATAGTAGTAACTTTAGTTTCAAGTGTCAACTGGGACTTTAGACGGAAGTTTATCCAATTAACACTTCACAACAACCTGAAATACTCGCAATTACAATTACAACATAGTCGAAAGACAAAAGGTAAAGAAACAATAAGATAATTATCCAACTGTAGATTGGAGAATTGCTTAGCTGCTGCCATCGCCAAAGAGATATCCCAAAGAAGATCCACCTCCAGGAGCAGCATGGACTTTGGTAGATGGTCGGTCCTGCATCAAGGTAATAGTCCCAGTTAAAACTAGACACGTTTATCTAGAACTCAATGCATTGATATGATTATATAAGACTAAAGTTAACAAGATCTACTCCGCTATAAGATACAAAAATTATTTCATCAACATAGAGGTTAAATCTGGAGATGAATGCTAGGGATCGATTAATTAGCTGAATTGCATAGGGTTTCAACCGAAATATCCTTCGTAAGTTATTTTAGCAAATCCTTCTCAAATATAACAGTTAGTGGTGGACAACTACCCGGCATTGATTGCAATGGCTACCAGTGACAGATGCGAACAGCACAGCACACTAATATCCGAATCAGTAAGTCAAGCAAAAGTCATCTCTTAAAGCGCAAGGCAGAGATGGTAGAAGTATGAAAACCACAAGATCACCCTCATGGTCGGAAACCATGTCATGTTCCAAGACATCCCTAGATGTTTTTTATAACTAAATCACTGTATTGTATGATGTAACTTTCGCATCAGAGACTTTACTCTGGTTTTCAGCAACCAATAAATGTTACATAACCTAAAAAATTGAAGGATCATTTATGTTGGGCAGCAAATGGATGGTAGGAAAAATTGAATGGATCTAATAAATCGATGTATCACTTCTGAATCACGAGACAATAAACTAAATCCAGTCCAATCCATTGTTTGTGATAATCAGTGAAAGCTAATCTATTTGCAAATTTACTTCAGGTTCTTTTTACTTCAATATTTTTGATATATATGACATCAAGAAGATGCCTGATAACATTGATCTGATCGATCAAGATATTTCTCCAGCAAAGCATGAAAATGAACCAGATAAGCATTTCAAAAGACATCATCCTAATTGACATGAAGGCAATACCGTGATAAAGTTGCCTGTGTTTTGACCATCTCTCCTGAAATGGTTAAATGAGTGGGTGCTCTGAATACCAGCAGGAATCTGCTTAGCAGCATCAACTGGAGCAGAAACAGCAGGCTTTGAAGCTGGCTCTTTATTTATTGCCTGTCCTTCACTTTGAACAGCTTGGGCACTTTCCGTGGTTGATTTTGGCGCTTCACCGCTCCCAAATAAGTACCCCAGTGAACTTTGCCCTCCTCCATAGCTGACTCCACGACCCATATCTCCAATTCTCT
The DNA here is from genome assembly GCF_000715075.1 of Nicotiana tabacum. Taxonomy (NCBI): domain Eukaryota; kingdom Viridiplantae; phylum Streptophyta; class Magnoliopsida; order Solanales; family Solanaceae; genus Nicotiana; species Nicotiana tabacum. Next base: position 17,080,448 of record NC_134103.1, read on the forward strand.
CTTGTTAAAGAGTTCCAGCAACAACCTGATTCAAGAAATAAGAGCAAAACTTTCAAATAAGTCAGTGAAGATGAAATGCACGAAGCTACAACAGAAAGCAAGAAGCAGGGCAGATAGTCAAACAACAGAAATGAGAAAAGCCATTACACTTTAAGCATTTGGAGACTGTCACACTTACTAGTCTGTTAATAATTCAGAAAAGAACCAAGAAAAATTAATAGAACTTGAAAAGTTTTGAAGTCTGCAATCTTTTTTTTTTTTTTTTTTTTTTTCCCAACTAGGGAAACGTGGAAAGTGACATCTACATTTCAACCACATATCAGAAGAAGAATACAGCTATTTGCCAACACAGGGCATCCTAAGCATGCAGTGAGAATGAAAAGAAACAACAAGAAACACAGATATCATCTTAGCCACAACTAGAAGAGTAATATTCGCAAGTCACTTGCCAATCATCTTTCCATCCTCTGAACTAAACCAAAATCATCATTATCTTTAAGGTCTAGAACAAATAAAAGAGCTCTCTTGCCTCTTAAGACAATTTCAGACTTGTACATTCCACTATAATATGGAGGAAAGGACCTTTCCACTCTCCCTTCTTTATCGCGTTCCTTTTTAGTTGATTGAGTTCTCCCTAGGCACCACATTTTCTCTTTTTCCTTTATGATCTCGGTCGCCTGGTTGTTCTGACCTCGGGGATGTGGTTGATGATCGGTAAAAGTGGCTGGAAACTGTTGTCTTCTCTTTCTTCCGCTTTTACCTCCAATGGCTAGAGGTGAATGGAGAAACTTGTCGATTCTCCAAGGCTCCATATTTTCTTACCACATTCCCAATTAAAAACGAACGAGGAGCCCCTAATGCCGACCAAACTAGTCATTACTCCTCAAATCTTTGCCCCGCTAATTCATCAACACCAGCCTAAGTTCTCTTCCATCAACAACGACAACAAATCCAGTGTAATCCCACATGTGGGGTCCGGAAAAAGTTAATCTTCCACTCAAACAGACACACCCTGACCTGAAGTCCTAAGATTCCCAAATTTCTAGTCAAAACCTATAGCATACCCATTACTCACACTCTCCCTTTCTGAATCAATAATCTTTTACTTGAACAAAAAATCTGAATCAAGCCTTAATCATCCAAGAATTAACACCCAATATTGCTACTTTAACAAACAGCTGGTTCTCAAAGGATTAAACATAACTGAATTGCTTTTTGAAGTGAAACCCAAAATCTCATAATAATGACAAACAACCAAACAACAAATTAACAAGAACGTAAACCCAAACTCAACTTCATCCCAAAAATCAAACTTTCAGCAAAAAGATCACAACTTTGAAGAAAAATTATATACACACACAGATACACACAAATAGAGACAAAATCATATGCATATACATAAATCTGAATGATTTTAAGCAGAACATAGAGATCTGGGATTTAGAAATTCAGGGTTACCTTTGATTCTTTCAGATCAGATCAGTGTTTTTGGGACTGTAGAAGAGAGACCCTTTAATGAAAGTAGACAAGTAGTGGAGTGAATGTACTTTTGCCTTTTTGTTTTTTTGTTTTTTGTTTTTTGGTATAACCAATTGATAATTATGGCCAAATAGGTGCACGACTTTTAAACTTGTCTCCAGTTTTTATTTTGATATCTTAACTTAGCTCTTTTTTTATTGAACACTTTAACTGTACTTTGGACTATACCATTTAAACACAATGCATGACCGGGCTGTAAAAACTTAAGCGCGTATTTTTAAACGCTTCCCATGTGAAATAACATACCAATAATAGTCTGACATGTGTTTATTTATCCAGGTCGGATAAAAAATCTCGTTTTTACCTTACCCACATACCTCGCCTCACTTAATTGATCTTCCACCTAAAATCCCCTTTCTTTAGCCTAATAAACCCTAATAAACTATATTGAGACCGATTCCCGGTGGAATCTTCATCGATTTTGAGTTAGATTCAATTGTCTGTCAACTATTTGGCCATTATATTACTAATACGGGTAATAGTTTGCTTCGTTTGACCGTGGTAGTGAGTGGAGTTGGTCGTGACTGGAGTTGGTCGTGACTGAAGTTTCGAGGGTCTAAACATGTCTGCAGACGAATATATTCTTGTCGATTTTCACCATGGTGGACATATTATCAAAGATCCTGTCCCGAGATATGTAGGAGAGAGGGGTGAGGATGGTCACATGATAGACAAAGACCACTTTTCTCTTTTTGAGCTTCCGTCCTACACAAAGGATATGGGTTATGCTGAGGTAGAGGGTTTTTATTTAATTAATCCTAAATCTAATGACTTTGTCTTGATTGAAAATGATGAACAACTGTATAATATAGTTTGTCACCTTAATCATATTGATCATTTAGATTTGTATATTAAGCATGCAGTTAATGAGCCTATGTTGCTTGATGAGACTGTCCCATGTGGCCTTTTATGTGGGCCAGAAGTTGTTGAACCAAGTGAAAATACATTAAATAAAGAGGTTAGGGCAATATCTACTGTTCCAGAGGATATAAATGTCCAAGAAAGTGTTGCAGATAACACATCTGTGCCTGAGAAAAATCTAGCTGATGTTGGGGTTGCAGGTGAGAATTTACAAGGGACTGAAGAAACAACAAACATAGATGCTAGTTTGGCATCAGATCTGTCAAGTAGTGAGTCTGAATTAGATAACATTCCTGATGAAGATGATAGTGATGTGAATGAAGAGCTCACTTCATTAAGGCATGAAAGAAGAAAGAAGAAAAAACAGAAGAAACAAAGAAAGAAACCTACTCCAACTGAAGAGATTATTCTGGGAGAAGCTGGAATAGATAAAGGCTTTGAGGATATTGGCAGACCATCTAAGGAAGACAAGTTTGCTGGAAAATTAGGAGGGGATGAAGACTATTACACCAGTTCTGATATTGGAAGTGATGATAGCACATATGAGTTAGATGTTTTAGCTGAAAAGGGTATTGACTTACCTCCTAGAAGGAGAAGTAAAAAGGTAAGGTTTGACCCTGACTGTTACCTTACTATTTTTGAGCTTGGTATAGTATTTGAAAATGCTGTAGAGTTTAGAAAAGCAGTAGCCTCATATGCTGTGGAGAACAAAGTGCAACTAACAATTAGGCCTAATAAAAATGATAGGGTTAGAGTTAAGTGTAAATGAGCCAAGTGTAACTAGGAATTGTATGCAGGCAATTATGGAGATTCGTGTGACTTTACTGTGAAGAAGTACCATCCAGATCATAAGTGCAACACCAAAAATAAGAACAAATTATGTACTTCTAAGTACATTGTCAATAAGTATAACGATAGAATTATTTTCCAGCCAAATATTAAGTTGTGGGGGATTTATGATTTGGTCAGGGATAAGTTAGGTTTGTATGTTGGAAGGACTGTTTGTTACAGGGCTAAGTGTAGGGTGATAAGTCAATTCATGGGTGACTGGAGGATGGAATTTAACAGACTTGCTGATTATGCTGATATTATTAAGCAAACAAATCCTGGGAGTTCATGCTGGATCAGAACAGATAGTGAGACTATTCCTGGCAAGAATCTGTTTGTCTATTTCTATCTATGTTTAGATGCTTTGAAAAGAGGATGGTTAGAAGGATGCAGAAGGATTATAGGATTTGATGGTTGTTTTCTAAAGGGAATCTGCAAGGGTGAGTTACTTGTTGCAGTTGGTAGAAATGGGAACAATCAAATGTTCCCTATTGCATGGACTGTAGTTGATCAAGAGACAAAACACTCCTGGAGCTGGTTCATCACATATTTGATTGCAGATTTACAGTTGGGAGATGGTGTTGGTTTAACTGTTATGTCAGATATGCAAAAGGTAAAGTTACAATCAACTTTTAATTTTAATTTTTCCTGCTTTATATATACTGTCCACTAACAGTTATTACTATTTTTTGTAGGGACTAGTACCAACTATAAAGGAATTACTACCAATGGTAGAATACAGAATGTGTGATAGACACATTTGGTCTAACTGGTCCAAGAACTAGAGAGGTGAAGAAAGGAGGAAACAATTATGGAGATGTGCCAAAGCATCTTATGAAGTAAAATTCAAGGAAGAACTGGAAGCAATGAATAAGCTTGGTTATAAGATATGTGAAGACTTGTTGAAGTATGATAAAGAGTATTGGTGTAGGGGATACTTTAGAGAAGATTCAAAGTGTGATGTCATTGAGAATAACATATGTGAAACATTCAATTCTTGGATAGTAGGTCCTAGGCACAAGTTTGTTATAACTTTGTTGGAAGAAATTAGACATAAAATCATGAATAAGACCATTGAAATGAGGAAGTTTGCTGAGACTTGGGTTACTGACATTACACCAATGGCTAGAATGATACTGGAAGAGAACAAAGCCCTTTCTAGGAGGTGTAAGGTTATGTGGAATGCAAAACATGGGTTTAAAGTTGATGAAGGTATGTACAGATTCATTGTTGATTTTAGGACCATGACATGTACTTGTAGATCATGGATGTTGAAGGGCATTCCATGTCAACATGCAGTATGTGCATTCTATAATAGAGAAATGGACCCAGATGATTATGTTGCCCACTGGTATATGAAGGAAACTTTCCTTAAAGCTTACCATCATTTCATTCAACCAATTCCCAACATGAAGATGTGGTCGGATTCAACAAATCCATCTATAGAGCCTCCAGAACCTAAACCTATGCCAGGTAGACCAAAGAGATGTAGGAGAAAAGCCAAGGATGAACCAAGAAAAAAGCATGGTAAACTATCAAAGAAAGGGGTAAAGATGACTTGTTCAAACTGCCAACAAATAGGACACAACAAATCTAGATGCAGGAAAGGGGTAAGTTCTGATTTTTGTAATTCTGTCTTTTATATTCTTTTTTTTCAATTTTAATATTCTTTTCTTTTACTTTTGTTAGCATGTTCCAAGAAGTGCTACTCAACAAAGTCAAAATATGCCACCACCTCCACCAAGATCATCTCAGGAAATACCACCTCAACAAAGCAATCCATTCTCTATATGTGAGGATACAAGTGTTGTCAAAAGACAAAGAAACAACCAATCAACTGGGCTTGGTAGAGAAAGAGGAAGAGGAAGAGGCCATAGACTAGGTAGTGGAAAAGGAAGAGGAACTACACTAGGAGGAGGCTCGGCTAATGCATCAGCCATTGGATATAAAAGGCCAAGGCATACTGGTTTTGGGATTTTCACTAACACTATGACTGGAACTAATATCCTGAATTTAATGGTGTATAGTTTATTATAATGCAGTTTTGTTGGCTGAAATTGTTCTATTTTTTTACTAATTCATTATATTTTATAGCCTGGTATATCATCTGAGAGAGTCATATCAGCTGGGACATTCAAGGATACATCTGCAACTAACATAGACATTGGATTTAAGCCCTCCGGATTGAAGTTTAAAGGAAGAAATGCAGTGACAAGGTCACAACTTCAGCAAATGAGTGCAACAAGGAAAAAAAGTTCTTCAAGTCAAACAAGTTCAGTTGCATCTACACTGTGAAGCATACCAATTTTTATTTATGTTATCTAAGATGTCACTACCAATTTTTTGTTTGGGCAGTTATGCTCTATTAGAGTTTACTAGTTTGGGCAGTTATATGTTTGAGAATTTTTTTATAATTTGTAGACCAAAACAATGCTCTATTTTTGAGCTTGGATGTAACGTAAGTCCATCACATTATGCAATGAAATGTTTAGGCAGTTATATTTTCAATTCATGAATATGAATTTGCATTTCATTCATAACATATTATGAAAGTGCAGCTGAACGTAAATTTGCATTAAAAATTGGTCATTTCCATTTCATTCATAACACGATAGTGTACATTAACAAAAGGCCAAATTTCTAGTACCTACTTCCAACATACTACATTTTTCTTGAACTAATAGTAGCAACTACAATACTATTAGCACCAGCATATTATAAAAATACTACATTGTTCTTCAAAGTTCAAACCACCAGCATCACCAAAGCCAAATTCATAGAAACAACACCACCACCACAACAAATAACCACTTCAACCGCGCAACTGTTTTCTCAGTTCTTTCGACTCTCTTCAACAGACCTCGTATAACCCTCTTAGCTTGGTCAGGCATTTCATCATCATGCCATATGAAATATTTGCAGCCACCTCGACCCTACAAAATTCAAAAAGAAATGCGGCCAAAAAAAATTAAAAACAGATTTCTTTATTAAGAAATTCAAGGGTCTAGAAAAAACAATACGATCGACTTACCAATTTACAACCATAAAATCGGTGACCTGGGTTTGCATATGACCATGATATAGTCAATGGCGCATTAAATCCACAGTGGCAAATTTCCATTCCATTGCGAGAAGTTGTTGATTTTTGTGACATGAAACTGATAAATGAGAAAGATGAGGAAGAAATCAGATCAAGATTCAAGCTTGGAAACCTAAGCTTCAGTACAAGGGGAAAATGACGAATTTGCAAAGGAAGAAGACGAAAGAGGAATTAGGGCATTCTTGAGAGAAAAAATAGAAAAATCGGGTGTTTTAAAGTGGGTCTAACAGGTGGATTTTATTTTTACCGTTGGAATATCCACACAAGCAAATATTAATAACATTCACGCGCTTATCATGTGTAAAGATAATGCTCCTTTGGCCAGATATGCGTTGTGTTTAAATGGTATACACCAAAATAGAATTAAAGTGTTCAATAGGAAAAGCGCTAAATTAAGGTGTCAAAATAGAAACTAGAGCCAAGTTTAAGGGGTCATCTATATATTTGCCCTTATATTTACTAGTGCAATTAATTCAAATTCAAGCAACATAGGTATGTTAAAAAGAAGGCCAAATACCTAGGTTGTCCTTTAAAGTTGGCTCCATTTTTTATTTTGATACATCAACTAAGCTTAATACATATTGAACACTTCAACTTCAATAAAAGTGTACCGATTAAATACAAATTTAATAATTCTACATTGTGTTTAGAGCGTGAATATCACTTGCTATCTACTTGGCAAACAACACTAATGAGAAAATGACATGTCAGCAAGACAAAAAAAATCAAATTTTAAGAGAGAGAAAAAGAAAAGAAAAAAGCCCTCCACAACCCCTTCGCTGCACCCCCTTACCTACCATCGTCCCCAACTCCTCACCGGCCTAATTCCCTAGCTACTGCAGTTCCTCGCCGAACCCCTTCCTCGTCTTCTCCAAATAACAAGTAGAGCCACACACAATCACTAATCTGAGCAAACAACAACCAATTGAAATAAACATATTCGTAAATTCGAACATAAATCAGCGATTAAATTCAAAAAATATGTATGAATTCAAAGAAGCCAAGTCGTCTTTCTCGCAATGAAGGCTCCAAAAAATTTGAACCAAAACCCTATTTGAACCAGCTTAAAATAAACTCAAACATTAGATTCAGATTTTCAAAAATATTTCCAACACGAATCTATAACACCCAATTGATTTTCTACTCAAAGTTTTCAGATCCTTTTTTTAATTCAAGCTCGAGGTCAAATTTTCTTCTCAAATTAATTCTCATGCAACAAACGATTTCAGCCAACAAATTCTAACTCAAATGAAATTAGAACTCTAAATTTATTCCCTAAATCTCAAAATCGAGATAGACAGTAATAGTTTATGGTTGACCCCACAAAGTTAGAGTTCAAAACTATGATTAAACTTAGATTAGAATATTACTACAGTGGAGTAAGATTCTCAACAATGGAGAGGCTTTTGAGTTTATGTGGTTTGACAGTGATGGACTGGTAGGGATAAAATTTGGTGTCAAAGGCCGTGGCTATGGTGGAGTCGTGCTAGAGATGATGGTGGCAAAAAAATAAGATTAAGGAGAGAAGAGAAAGAATTAAATTTAAGGAGTATTTCGTTTGCTTTTTCTTTCCACGCTCTCAAAAGAGCGTGTAAATACAGACACTATGTCATGTCAACATATGCGCTCAATAAGTACATTTTTATTGAAGTTAACGTGTTCAATGGGTATTGAGCTTAGTTAAAGTATCAAAATAGAAACTTGGGCCAACTTTAAGGGGTCACTTAGGAATTCCTCCATTCTTATGATTCAAACCCGATACTACTATCAAGAATTGAATAATCTCATACAGTCAAACCTCTCTATAGCAGCATCCCTATATAACAACACTTCACTATAAAAGCCAAGTTTTTTCCGGAACCAATTTTCATGTTATGTTATAATATATGTTCTCTATAACAACACTTCTCTGTAACATCCAAAAATATTCGAAACAAACGAGACTGTTATAGAAAGGTTTGACTATATATCTTATCATATCCCTAGAGTTTGATTGCTTACTACTCTCATAAAATTAAATTTTGATCTTATTTTAAAATACTTTTTTCTCATATTTTTTGTCCAGTGCATATTTAGAAACTAATAAAGTGAAGATATATATTTTTAAAATATAATTAAAATATATATATATTTAAAATATAATAATAATTATTTTGATTTTTTGAATAATATTTGGGTTGAATAAAAATGATAAAAAGAAGTGATTCAGAATGACATGATTGATTTTTTGGAAAATGAGGATGAAATGGGATTTTTAGATGATGGAGATGCTTCTCCTTTAAAAAAGTAAATAAAAGTGAGGCAAAAACAAATAGTATAAGAAAAGAAAGAAAAGGAATGAGCATCTTTGCTTTACTATATTATATATATATATATATATATATATATATATATATATATATATATATATATATATATATATATATTTTTTTTTTTTAAATCAAGACAAAATAGCTGGACTCAAAATTGGTTGTAGGAATGTGTTCTTAACGTGGAAAAAGAAGAGCACCGACTTTAGTGAGATAAATGGGATTCTTTAATTACATAATGATTAAACCGAAAAATAACATAGAAAAAGAAGAGGAACTACATGTTGAGAAATTTTTTAAAATGTTGGTTATATATATATTATAATACTAGCAACTTATTGTTTTCCGTAAGGAAAACAAACCAATAGTTTACTAACGACTTTACTTTTGTTTTTTCACTTTTTTTTTTGGTCGAATCAAAATATATTGTTGTCTTGGATTAGAAATTTGAAACGTTTCTGTAAGATTTGAATTTGTAAGAAAATAATTTTCAAAATGCATGTTGATATGATAATAAAACCTACTTGTTATTGATTTTAAAAAAAAATGTTATCTCATTCAAATGTTAATAGAAAGTTAGGAATTTCTTAAAAAATATGAGAAATTAAATTAGACTATGGGAAGCAAAAGAGGAACAACATAAGTAAGGGGAAACAATCATTTATAAGCCATTAAAGTAAATGAAAAAAAGAGAGGATTTAGCTAATATACTAGACAAATGTCGATTTTTTTGTTATCTTAGTATCAAATAATAATAAATAAAAAAGCAAAGTAATGATAAAGAAGAATAAGTATCTAAATAACGTAAACAAATAATTCATTTACTGGTATTTAGACAGCAAGGATACTTTAAAAAAACAGCAAAATCTTCGATTAATAACAGGAATGAAGTTGTAAACAAATGCAAATTAGGGAATTTTCTATATTTGAATTGATAAATAAAGAAGGGAAATAGATAATATCAACATAACTAAGTGGATTTAGTTGACCAATAGTCAGATTTGGAAAATAGTACAATACCTAAGTAAGGAAGGAAAAAATAATTCACACCACTAAAATGGAATATTCCAAAAAGATCGATGCTAATTTTCTATCTAAGATTTTTTTTTATTGCAATTATTTTCCTTCTTCTAGCACTTTCATATCAGGCAAACAGAATAAATTTGTATACAGGTGAAATCGAACCCGCGGGACGCCTCGGTTTTGGATGAAGTAAACGGAGCAAGAGACGTGATTGCAAGGAATCGGAATCGAGGCAAGGAGCACTCGAGTCGGGGTCCGGGCAAAACGCCTGCCCTCGGAAGCATCGGGGCCACGACCCCAGGTTCGATTCGAATCCTAGAAACCTCAGAGAGCATTACCAGATAATCAAGCACGACCAATAAAGGGCCGTGATATCCATGACCTGCCGGATGTCACGACGTGAATTTCGGCACGTATCGGCGGAAAATCGGTGATTAGTCAAACGAAATATTTTTATCTTTTTATGGAATTGTACTTGGGGTAAAACTCCCCTACTATATAAAATAAGGGGTTTGATTATTTATTAGGAACATTGTAACATGCATATCAAGGCAATATACTCTTATTTTCTCTGTTATTCAAAGTTCTTACTTTTGTTCATCCGTTCATTATTAACGTGAGCCCGAGATCGAAGGGAGGCATTCCATTAAAGCTGTTACTAAGTCCGGGATCACTTCCCTTAATTGGTTTGACAATTTATTATGTCCTTTATCTGTTTAATCTAACGCGATTCATCATTTGTATTGAATTAATCCGCGTATTCTAAAAATCACTTATAAATTTAATTGTTATCCATTTTTAAGGGTTAAACAGTTTGTCGCCCATAGTGGGGCTAAGGATAATAGTGACAATTTGATACAAATTTCCATAGCACACTCTATTTTACACTTGTTCTTTGAGTTTTTAATTTCATGTCAAAATTAAAGATGTCGAACTCTCAATCTGCCCATTTGAACGTGGATGTTGAGTCAAACCACCATGGCGAGAATACCAATGTGGTACCCAGCAACAAGGTGCCCCCTGTTGACCCCAAAGAAGTCTCAGTCGCTCATCCGACCAACTCACACGTGGCTATCAAAGCAAACTTACCTATTGACCCCGAAAACAACATTCGTGGGGGAGCCCGGTCGATATCCCGGAGTACACACAATGGCGAAGGTGATGGGATCAATTTGCACGTGATTTTCGAAATGTTACAGGCTCAGCAGGCAGCGATAGCCCAGTTGCAGAACCAAAGCTGCACCCCCAGCACGGTTGAGCCCGAATCATCCCGGGAAAATGCTCGCATAAATGAACCGGCCACAGAAAGGCCGGGTGAAGCAGAACTCGAGACCAACCCCAAGATAATAAAGATGCTTGAGGAGCTGACAAAACGGGTGGAGTCGGGAGAAAAGAAAATCGAAGCCAACGACAAAAAAGTGGAGACCTATAACTCCAGGGTCGATCAAATCCCAGGAGCACTACTGATACTAAAGGGCCTGGATTCCTAGAAATTTGTCCAAAAGCTTTTCCCTCCGAGCGCAGCTCCGAAGTCCATCCCAAAGAAGTTCTGTATGCCCGAAATTTCGAAGTATAATGGGATAAATGATTTAAACGAACATGTGAACTCCTACACATGTGCCATCAAGGGGAACGACTTGGAAGATGATGAAATCGAGTCCGTTCTGCTGAAAAAGTTCGGAGAGACCTTGTCAAAAGGAGCTATGATATGGTATCACAACTTACCCCCTAATTCTATTGACTCATTTGTTGTGCTTGCATATGCCTTTGTAAAAGCGCACACCATGGTCGTAAAGACCAGGGAGTCAAACTTTTTCAACGTAAAGCAAAGAGAAAACGAGATGCTCAGGGAATTCGTATCGAGGTTTCAGATGGAACGGATGAATTTGCCTCCGGTTGTAGACGATTGGGCCGTTCAGGCCTTCACCGAAGGACTCAATCCCCAAAGCTCATTGGCTTCACAACAATTGAAGCAAAATTTGATAGAATACCCGTCAGTTACTTGGGCCGACGTCGATAACATGTGTAATGACCTGGTTAGTCGTTTCGAGAGTTATAGCCCCGATCCCCTATTAACTGCTTCTCCCATACATTTTTATGCTATTATGACTTGCCGGGAGGGTTCGTGTTAGTTTTGGAGTATTTTGGGACACTTAGTCCCTAAATGGAGGTTTAAGCCTTAGGATTTGGACCACAATCGGAACTGTGTGAAGACGACTCCGGAATGGAGTTCTTTCGGTTCCGTTAGGTGATTTCGGACTTAGGGGCGTGTCCAAATAGTGTTGTGGAGGTCTGTAGCTCATTCAAACTTGAAATGGCGAAAGTCGAAGTTTTGGAGATTTTGACCGGTAGTGAAATTTTTGATATCGGGGTTGGATTCCAATTCCGAAAGTTAGAGTAGGTCCGTAAGGTTGATTATGACTTGTGTGCAAAATTTGGGGTCAATCGGACGTGGTTTGATAGGTTTCGGCATCAGTTGTCAAATTTGGAAGTTTCAAGTTCTTTAAGTTTGAATCGGAGGATGATACGTGATTTTAGTATTGTTTGATGTGGTTTGAGGGCTCGACTAAGTTCGTATGATATTTTAGAACTTGTTGTTATGTTTGGCTGAGGTCCCGGGGGCCTCGGGTTAATTTCGGATGGTTAACAGACCTTTTGAACTTAAGAAAAGATAGTAGATTTCTGGTGTTTTTGTTGCAGACAAGTCTTCATCACGTTTGCGAGAGAGGTCTCACGATCGCGTAGGGCATCTGGGAGGCCAGCTCAAGTTTGTTCTTTGCGTTCGCGCAAAGGAGCCCACGTTCGCGAAGGTATGGTCAGTGGAAGCATTGCGAACGCGAAGAGTGGAACGCGTTCGCGTAGAGGAAGTGAGGCAGCTGGGGACCCCAGTCATTTGGTCTACGCATTCGTGTAGTGGGTATCACATTCCTGAAGGACCAGTAAGTGAAAGGTACGCGTTCACGAGAGGTCCGTAGTGAAATTAGGCTTGAAGTGGCTAAAATAGGAATTTAAGTTTGGAAGTTTGACTGGGGAGTTGACTTTTTGATATCGGGGTCAGAATCCAGTTCCAAAAATTTTTATAGCTTTGTTATGTCATTTATGACTTGTGTGCAAAATGTGAGGTCAATCGGACTTGATTTGATAGGTTTCGACATCGAATGTAGAAGTTGGAAATTCTAAGTTTCATTAAGCTTGACTTGGAGCATGATTCGCGACTTTAGCGTTGTTTTATGTGATTTGAGATTTTAAATAAGTTTGTATGATATTTTAGGACTTGTTGGTATATTTGGTTGAGGTCCCGTGGGCCTCGGGTGATTTTCAGATGGTTAACGGATCAAAAAATTAGACTTAAAAAACTGCTGCAATTTTCCTCTTCTGCTGGATATTCCGGGCTGTGATCGAGCCCAGATATCGAGCCCAGGGTCGACGGCCAGGGTCAAAGCCAGAGACGAGACTCAGGATCGATGCCATGACCAAGGCCATGATCGAAGGCCCAGCCTCGATGCCATGATCGAAGGCCCAACCTCGAAGCCATGATCGAACCATGATCGAAGGCCCAGGCTCGAGGCCATGATCGAAGGACCAGGCTCGATGCCATAATCGAGGCCATGACCGAGGTCCAGGATCGAGCCTGTGATCGAAGCCACGATCGAGGCCTAGGCTCGAGGGCCATGATCGAAACCACGATCGAGGCCCAGTTCCGAAGGCTGCCTCGACAGATTTATAAAAGAGGGCATTCGTCACATTCGCCATTTTTAACAAACTGGAGCTTGAGCAGAGGCGATTTTTAATAGATTTTCAAGGAAAGACATTGGGATAAGTGATTCTAACTCGGATTTGGTCTATATACACAAATATATCATTATTTTTACCATTTAATTAATGTTTTGAGATTGAAATTTGGAAAAATTTTAGAAATCTCATAGAAACAAATTTTTTAGATTTCGGAGTCGGATTTGAGTAAAACTGGTATGGTTGGACTCATAATTAAATGGGTTATCAGATTTTGTAAGTTTCACTGGATTTTGAGATGTGGGCCCCATGGAAAATTTTTGAGTTAATTTCAGATTTTATTGAAAAATATAGTATTTTCTTATGAAATTGATTCCTTTAATTTTTGTTGACTGTATCGAATTAATTATGACTAGATTCGAGTCGATCGAAGTCAGAAAATTGAGGAAAAGACATATTACTTGATTAAATTGGAGCAAGTTGAGGTAAGTTACTTGTCTAACCTTGTGTGTGGAAAGTTTTCCTAGAATTGGTATTAATTATAATGTGATAAAAGTCATGTACACGAGGTGACGAGTGTATACACGGGTTAAATGTGAAGGATTATGTTTTTAAATTGTGTAGATCATTGTTGCATATTAATTAAATTATTAAATATTGTTATGTTCTCCATCATTGATTTGATTTATATACTTTAAATTTGTTTGGCCTTTTTTCTGCTAATTGTTTTACCTGTTTAGTTGAAACTTGGTTTCTTTTATTCTGTGCATTATTTGAAGGTTGATTTTCTTTAAAATAAATATTATTAATATGAAGTATTTGATATTTTAAATTTGGTATTGAAGCAACGTATTAAAGATTTTGAAATATTATTTTGCTGAATTATTTATTTCTGAATATTTTTGTAAGATTTTCGTACTCATTGTGATGGAACCGTGAGCTCTTTATTGTGAAAAAATATTATTGATGATTTATTTTGGCATGAGCCGTGAGCTCTTTATTGTGAAAAATATTATTGTGAAATTATTTTGAAAAGTTAAATTATTTGAGCACTTGAGGTGCAAGTTGTGATATGTTGTGATATTGATACGCATGCGGTGGTATAAGGTCTGGGTATTGAAACGCATGCGATGAGATAAGGGTGGCTGGATACGCGTGGCTAGTAAGGGAACTACTAGAAGTCATGCGGTGTGATAAGGATGGCTAAAACGCGGGATGCTATTTCGGAAAAAATATTTTCTTTAAAATAAATTGTGAAGGCTCCCGCGGTGAGATAAGGAAATGAGATATTGTGAATTTATTTATGATTTCGGACTACGAGGCGGTACCTCGGGAGTGTCCCTTGTTGATGTTGATTTATGGCGGTAGTTGCCTATGATTTTGTTGTGATTTTTCTTAAAGTTGAAAAGAAATTTTGTTTTGTTCCACGAGGTATTATTTACCATTATTTGTGTAATTAAATGGTGACCTACTACTTGATTCATTTCCATTTTGAATTTATTTTATTTTATTGTAAAATATTTTACCATGTCATTTATTATTATTTTTCAGTAGGGCCTGACCTGACCTCGTCACTACTCTACCGAGGTTAGGCTTGGCACTTACTGGGTACCGCTGTGGTGTACTCATACTACGCTTTTGCACATCTTTTTGTGGAGATCCAGGTATTTCTTACCAGCCCAGACATCAGTAAGTACCTGTGTACGGAGATTTCGAGGTATATCTGCCAGCGCCTGCAGACTCCGGAGTCCCTTTCTATTCTTGTTATATTGTTTTCTTATTTTTTTAGACTCTGTTATATAGAGACATTGAGGATAAATTCTTAAAAGTTTGTGACTTATTTCTACCGGGTTTTGAGAGTTGTAATTATTTGAATTGTAGTTTATTTATTTTAGATATTTATGATCATTCCGCATTGATAAGCTTACCTAGTCTTAGAAACTAGGTGCCATCACGACCTCCTACGGAGAGAATTTGGGGTCGTGACAAGTGAAACGAATTGAGACAAGTAGTAAATAATTATGAAATTAGGGAGGGGATGGACAATTTAATACAAAAAATGCTAAATGGCAAATAGCAATTATGGAATGGAAGTCAAATAAGCATGTAGCAATTAAGGCATGAAACAATACATAATACGAAGCAATGAAGATAGGGGAAACAAGTAATGTAATGGTTAAGTCATGGAATAAAGTAATTAATGAAATACGAAAAAGGATGAAAACAACTAATTTGATGGCGTATATACACTCGTCACCTCGCATATACGCCACTACACATGTAATTCACATAGCACATAACTCAAGGGTTCATAATTCCCCCAAATCAAGGTTAGACCCAGAACTTACTTCACTCTACAATTAACTCAAAGTTCAACCACGGTCTTACCTTTCTAACAAGACTCCAAACTAACCAAATCTAGCAAATTATTAACCAAGCGATTCAAAATAAGCCTTAGAAATTACCCACGAACGAAAGAGCTTCAATTTAGATCATTATTGAAAAAGTCAACAAAGGTCAACCCCGGGCACGCTTGGTCAAAACCGAAATTCAGACCAAAACCCGAACATCCATTCACCCCGAGCCCGGTTATGTAATTAGTTTCGAAATTTGACCTTAATTCGATGTCTAAATCTCAAATTTATAAAAATCCCCAATTCTACCCAAATCCCTAATTTCTACAATGAAAAGTCCTAGATTTGATATTGAAAACTTATGAAATGTAATGGGTAATTGAAAAGAAGTAGTTTAAAGTCACTTACCAATGAATTTAGGAAGAAAATCTCTTGGGAAAATCGCCTCTAGGGTGTTTAGGGTTGAGAGTTTGAAAGAAATGAGTTAAATCCCGTTTTCCCCTCTTTTACCTAGTTGCAGTTATCGCAAAAGCGATCAACCCTTCGCAAATACGAAAAAGCCACTAAGCCTTTTGTCACCGCAAATGCGACCATTTTATTGTAAATGCGAACAGAAGCAGTCCGCAAATGTCAATAATACTTTGCAAATGCGAAGAAGCACCAAGTCAGTCAATGGTCGCAATTGCGACCAAAACCTTCGCAATTGCGAAGATACAATGTCTGCAAATGCGAAGAATTTTTCGCAAATGCGAATTCTCCCCAACCCAGCCCATTCACTCCCGAGCTCGGTTATATAATTAATTTCAAAATCTGACCTCTATTCGAGGTCTAAATCCCAAATTTATAAAAATTCACCTAAAAAGTCCTAGATTTGATGTTGAAAACTTATGAAATGTAATGGGTAATTGAAAAGAAGTAGTTTAAAGTCACTTACCAATAAATTTAGGAAGACAATCTCTTGGGAAAATCGTCTCTAGGGTATTTAGGGTTGAGAGTTTGAAAGAAATAAGCTAAATCCCGTTTTTTCTCTTTTACCCAACTGCAGTTATCGCAATTGCGACACATAGTTCGCAATTGCAATGATCACAAAATCGATCAACCCTTCACAAATGCAAAAGAGCCATTGAGCATGTTGTCGTCACCAATGCAACTATTTTATTGCAAATGCGAACAAAAGCAGTCTGCAAATGCGAACAATACTTCACAAATGCGAAGAAGCACCAATTTAGTCAATGGTCGCAATTGCGACCAAAACATTCGCAATTGCGAAGATACAAAGTCTGCAAATGCAAAGAATTTTTCGCAAATGCGAACTCCCCCAAACCCAGTCCATGCTCACAAATGCGACTCATTGTTCGCAAAAGCGATGCTCGATTTTGCGATCCAGACCTCGCAAATGCAAGATCTGCAGGTGACACCAAAAGCAAAGAAGCACCAGCTATTTCTCTAAGTCAAAAACTACTCCGTAGCCTATCCAAAACTCACCCGAGCCCCTCGGGCTCCAAGCCAGATACCAAAACAAATGAAATTTTCAAAAAAAATTAAGAACTTTCAACTTTTCAACCGGACGTTCGAATCACGTCAAATCAACTCCGTTTTGCACCAAAATTTGTAGACAAGTCATAAATATTGTAATGAATTTATGCCAAGTCCCGGAACTGAGATTTGAACCTGATAACAACAAAGTCAAACTACGGTCAAACTTAGAAATTTTTTAAACCTTTAAACTTCCAGTTTTCTACAAATTACGTTAAATCAAGTTAGGGACTTCCGAATTCGATTCCGGGCATATGCCCAAGTCCCAAATCACGATACGGACCCACCGGGATCGTCAAAACACTGATCCCGGTTCGTTTGCTCAAGACGTTGACCGAACTTAACTCAAATAAGTTTTAAGGCATAATTTCATATTTTTATCAATTTTTCACATAAAAACCTTCCGAAAGAAGACACGGACTATGCGCACAAATCGAGAATGGCTAAACGGAGCTAATCGAGATTTCGAAACACAGAAATAAAGGTTAAAACTGAAAATGACCTATCGGGTCATAACACGTATTACGAGATATCTGAGTCTTTGCTTAGTCGTGAGTCCTAACTAGACAGATCAATATAGAAGAATGACTTCGGCAAAATAGGGCAAACCATTCCATCGGTTTTTTCGCCATATCGGAGAGAAGAAAATGTATTTCGAGACAACATCTGAGTCTTTGCTTAAATAAAGAAAATAAGTAATGCCCTTACTATTTAAAATTGCTTGATTTGAATTAAAATTGTACAACTCATTTAGGTCTCACTCAAGGTGCAGCCTGACATCTGTACTTTTCAGCAGAATCTACTTTCGATTCTGGGTTTTGATGACCGGTATTGGTGACGTCAGTAACCCTTTTTTTTTTGGGGGTGGGCAAAATAAAGTATTCTATGCATCAAACAGACTAATTATTATAATTAATACTTATTTTGATCTTTTTATTTGTTGTCTAAAATTTTGGCACGTCTAGTATAAAGAAAATATTTAATAATAATATCGGTTATAAAATGTATAATTATTACTTACCCTCAAAAGCGTAATTATTGACATCTGTCTTCTTGAAATACTCCCTCTGTTTTAATTTATTTAAACATTTTCAGAGTATGACGGTCAAATTGAATAATTTTTATGTGAATTCGGACATAAATTCTTTAAATTTTTTGAAATAAAAGTTATATATTTAGAAACTATATAAAAAGTATTACATAAGTCACAACAATGGACAATTCAAAATATGTAAAAACTATTTGCAAAAAACATGATTATAGAAAATCTTGTTTGACTCCCAAAATAATAAAATATTTATTCTTTTTGAAACGAACGGAATAGTAAAAGTGAAATTGAAAAAAAATAATTAATGACTTCAAGATCTTGAGAATGAAAAAATATTGAACAAATTTTAAGATAAAGTGATAGATAATTGCGACTGAATGGAAGAATAAACTAACACTACAAAAAAATTAGAATTAGTTATGAACTTCGTTGTTAATCTGTCACTAAATCGCTCGTAACTAACAAAATTTCTTAATAATTTGTCTTTAATTCATTGCTAAATAGGATTAGCAATGAATCTTTCTATTTAACTACATAATTTGTCTGTCGCTAATTCCTATTTTTTAGTAGTGTAAGGTAAAATATCTACATCGAGGCGAATTTTGAGCTTAATTACGAGTTCACGTAAACTCGATATTTTTTGTTCATATTATATATATAAATTCACTAAATATCTATAAGCATTTTATTGTGAATTTAATTATTAATATCGCATTAACTTCAAATCGTTCTAAGAATCCATAAATTTCAAATCTTATATCCCATTATGATATACCGATTCATATGAATAGGCTTTTGCACACCCTTTAGAAAATATTTTAGCTTTAATCATAAGAATGCTTGTGTAAACTATCATTTATATTTTTTAAACATCTAACTTAATTAACACTATGTTAATTATAGCAGTAGGAGGTACACTTTAAAAAACATAATAAATAATTTCTTCTTTTCTTAAAAATGTCGAATATTTTGTAATTAATTTAGTTAATCAAGACAACTAATACTTGGAAATTGTAATTTAAGTTACAAAACATCTATATAAGTAACATATGTTATATTCTTATTTTACTTGATGCATGCAGAAAGACACATGTTGTTGTAAAGGACACATGTGGTTTTGACTAATTTATAATGATTATTTGTCTTCTTGAAATAGTAATAGTGAAATTGAAAAAAGTAATTAATGAGTTCTTGAAAATGAAAAATATTTTGAATAAATTTTATAATAGAGTGACAGATAAAAAGGACTGGAAGAAGTAATAAATAAAGTAATGTAAATACATACCCCGATCCATATTATTTTGTGTTTTAAAGCACACCCTCTAGAAAAATATTTAATAGTTTATATAATGCTTGTCTAAACTATCATTTATATTTCTTTTAAAAATCAAACTTAATTAATAGTACTTCATTAATTAGAACAAATATTTTAAAAACCGTAATAAGTAATTTTTTTCAATTTTAAAAAGTCAAGTATTTTGTAACAAATTTAGTACAAAACATATATATAAATAACACATGTTATACACTTATTAAATTAATACACGCAGAAAGACACATGTAATTGTAAAGAACACTTGTAATTTTATGTTTATCAGGACAACTGTGAACATCATTGCATAAAAGCAATTTCGAAATAATAAATTCAATTTGTTTGGATTGCAAGCTTATTAATGAAAACAATTAGCTAGATTGTTGACTCTTTTTTCTTTTCTTTTTTTAATTTCAAAATCATATCTGTTGATTTACCACTAAAGATTATGGCAATAAATTTTAAGGTTAGTTACAATTTTAGTCCTTAACTTTCCCAGCATTTATAGTTTTAACTTTCCTGTAACTCTTAGCAGCTTGTTTGGATGGTATCATATTGTATCTTATTGTTACTTTAAAAATAATATTTAGTTTGGTTGTTATTTCAATTTTATTTTATCGTATCATTAAATATGTTGTTACATAACGACGAAAAGTGTCACTTTATGTGACGACCGATTTTATGTGGTCGCGTCATTACTCATTCCTTAGTATTAAATAATCATTTTTTATTCTTTATCCTACCTTTTTATATAATAATTCTATCTCGTATCCTATTTTTTCTTTGTAATATTACAAGTTTATTCTTCATATTGGTGGTTCATAACATCATGAAACGATAACAAGCGATATAACCCCTTCAAATATTATGTACATCAAAACAATACAATACCATATAATACGATACAATATGATACATTACGAAATAATACGTAACAATCATCCAAACAAGCTTGCAACTCAATGCTTCTCATAATATGAAACTTTTTTCTCCTTATAAGTTATTAATTCTTTATATAGGTCTATATATTGAGCATTATAAACTTGTAGTCGCAGCAGAATTTTAGTTGCAGTCAAATAAAATTCACTTTTATTCAAAATCTCATTTATTACAATTTCTTTAAAGAAAAGTCGCATTTGTTTCACTCTATATTATGCATCACATCGTCAGAATTGACACTTATCGTGTTGCTAGGCTAACACTATATTTAGTTTCAGAATTAAATATCTGCTTCATGTGATTCTAGACCTTTTATTTATTTACCAAACCAAGCCTAAACCATTTTGGTAACTATTTAATAAAAAGAGCCTAAATGTTTTTCCAAACAAATCATACAATTCCTAGACTGATATAATCAATATGTGGAAAGAAAATTAAAGGAGAATACTAATTAAACTGAGCCACACCTATATTATATGGGGAAAAACAATTCTTCAAAGGAGAATACTAAACTGTGTACAACTTATTTAGGCTCGACTAAATTAGTGGGAAAAATAGGGATTATTGTCAAAGATTAAAGGCTTAAAACAACGGCACTTATATTTTATTTAAATAAAAAACATGAACCGAAAATTATTAGAATGTAATATTTTGTTGTACTATTGAATGTTTAAGACAAACAATACTATAAAAATTTAGACTAAAGGGAAATGGTCAAAGTTTAATAGTTTCTTGATTCTGAGTGATTCAAAAAAGCCAAAGCTAAGTCATATATTATATATTATACACGGATAAAGGTGATGAGATAATTCTCCTATTACTTAAGATTAGGAATTTATATTTTGTACTATCTAGAACAAGTATATATTGGAGGAGTCCATTAGATGCCAAAATTAATTGCATTTGCTAGCAAAACAAATGTATAAAATATGTATATTATATGTATATAATGCACATATATATATAAAAAAAAAATATTTTGTCGGTTATTATTTATTAGAGTGACAAAAAATATATATTTATCAAACAATTCTTCTTCATTAAGTTTCATTCTTGAAGCTAGTCCAAGACTAATAAAAAATATATCAAAACGAGAATGTTTCTAATTGTTCATAGGCTCTCTCATCCACTCACAAGTGCACGGATAGTCATTTTCAAAGATGTTATTTAAAGATTAGTCATTATTTATTTTGTCTATCGATAGAAATTTTTCTCTTCAGCCGGAGGCGGAACCGGCTCCCCCTGATCAACTATCCTTGGAAGAGTAAGAAAGGAGAAGGGAACAAGAGTTTCTCGCCTCCTAAGAGTATAAGCGGAGTGTCACCCCAACAAACTAGATCCCCATGATCGCTTTTCTCCGCCCGCAATCCAATAAGTTGGCAGAGCCAATACAAGATTAGGGTCGCCCCCTTCATTCTATGCTGACCCCAGCCCAGGCTGGCTTCTTAGGAACCTGAAATTTTAAATTAAAAATCTTAACTTTAGGATAATCCATGACATTTTTATCCTGAAATTTTGAACTGAAAAACTAATATTCAGAACGCACTGGTTAATTCTTAAATAACCGCCCTTTAAAGTGACTACCTGGTATCATTTCTACATTTTTATGGGTACTCAATAACTTTTCAGAAGTAACACGGCATAAACCAACAATACAATAAACATTAGATGGTTTCAGGAATGTTATAGTCAGAAGCAACTACAAAATCTCAACTATTATGTTGAGAATATTGTTTTCTCGGATAGGAAGCATTTCCTTGCCAAATTCACTCTGGTCAAGACTTGCAGGCCTAATGGGACTTGGCGCAAAAATAATGGATTCATATAAAGCATAAACAAATGCTTTCTCTATAGTATATAACAACACAAGCTTTATCATCCCCAAGATGGATAACCTCATTTCTGTCCTCACCCAATTCATGGTCAAAAGACCTATGAGGCAACTTCTGTTCATAGCATCACAAAAATCAAGTATTGCACCAAACAATATCAGTTGTGGAAATGATACCATTTGATAACTGGTTTTCACAAATGTGTGCACTTTAATCAACTCCATATAATCACTAACAGAAGAAGCAACTTGAACTCTTTCAAGCAAATCATTTGTACTAGAAACCGAGACAAAATTGTTTCTAAATATCAAGAATGTCCTGCAAATAATATTACCAACTGTTTCACCGGTTACCTATTATCTCTCACTAGCATAAGAACTGGATAATTATGTCCATCAAAACTTTATTAGACAGATAGAAAAAATTACCTACTGTTTTTTGCCTTCACTAATATTCAATCCTAGTTAGCAGGACTCTAGTTGAATTTTTCTCTCATCTCAGAAGTGTATCAAATAGCATCCTACCTTACCACTTGACTAGTAAGGGAAAAGCCATTTACTAAACTAAAAAAATAGAATAGATAGGCCTTTTTTGCTTGTTCGTCAAGCTTTCGAGCAGCTCTTTCAACTGCCGCCTAATCCCCCAACATGCTCAAGAACCGAGAGCCGTCCAAGGTTTGGACGACCGGAGGGAGCTTGCTTATAGAAAAATTTAGGCCGATCAAGGAAAAATTATACAGCGAGATTATTTGTCCCCTTTCCTCTTTATTATAGCAACGGAAGGTCTGAGCAAGATGATAGACAAGGCAAAATAGATGCATTGGATTGAAGAGTTCGAGATGAATAATAGTACAAGGAACTAATCTTATGGGGCATTCAGGACTAGTCTTGAAGTGAATAAATTAGAAGTAAGGAAATGACACGACTCTTTCTTGAACTATATCATAAACAAATCTTACCCTCCACACCAATCACGAGTTTTTCTCTATTTCTCTCGTATGTCGTAGCAAGATGATGGACAAGGCAAAATAGATGCAATGGGTTGAAGGGTTCAAGGTGAACAGTAGTACAGGGAACTCAATCTTCTGTTGGGCAGACAAGCTACAGATAGGGCAGCCCGGTGCACTAAGCTCCCGCTATGCGCGGGGTCCGGGAAAGGGCCAGACTACAAGTGTCTATTATACGAAGCCTTACCCTGCATTTCTACAAGAGACTATTTCCATGGTTTGAACCTGTGACCTCCTGGTCACATGGCAGCAACTTTATCAGTTACGCTAAGGTTCCCCTTCACAGACAAGATACAAATCATTATCTTAATCTGACTCTCCTCATTTTTGAATCTATATCAGGATTTTACATCAATATGTTGAAAATTGGAGTATGAAATATCATATCAATGTGGTGCCTGATTTTTGAAGGATCTGGCTAACATTATGTATTGTGACATTGGCTCCTTCCCAACAACTTATCTAAGCCTTCCTCTGGGAGCCAAACACTAAAACACAAGCAGTTGAAGTATGAAATAGGGTTATTGAGAAAGTGAAAAAAGGTTGGCAACATGGCTAATCAATACACAATCGCACAAAACAGATCAGGAAACACGTAAGATCTATAGAAGGAACATGCAAAACTGGGAGCTCGGGGGACTTTTGGACATGTCGGAAAGATTGAAAAACTTCACAATGAATGTCCGGTAGCCGCATTAAAGCCCGACTCCAGATTCGCACCGCGTAGCTTAGGTGGGGCAACTCTAGGGAAGCTACATACACAGTGAAGGCAGGTTTCAGCAAACTGTGTGCACAAAATGAGGTTATTGAGCTTTGGCCTTGGAAGTAAATATAGAAGACCAAACTACCTACAAAGATCACCTGTTTCAAATGGATAACTCTCAAAGGAGCTATTCTGACCCAAGACAATCTATGTACAAGAAATATTCACCTACTGAATAGATCCTATATGTGCCAGCTCAGCTCAGAATCAATTAACCACTTAATTTTTCAATGTAAAGTGGCTGCTGATTTGTGGCACATAATCCTATCAAATTTTGGTATCAGTTGGACAATACCTCAAAGTATAAAAGAAGCAGTTGAAAGCTGGAGCTTATGAAAAATTGACAGGACCGTCAAGAAAATCTGGCAGATGATCCCAGTATTTATATTCTATAGTATGTGACCAGAGAGATGCCTACTGAATCTCTTTAGTTGGAGTAATATATCCCCTATAAAAAAATAATGGTCCTTTTCTTGACTTTATTGACTCTCTTAGTCTGGCTTGATAGCTCTTTTTGGGGGGTTAGCTCCCTGTACTTAATATAGAACATGCTGTAATGGAGCTAACATCTCTCTTCCGTACTCATTGCATCTTCTTGATGCCAGCAAAACAACTTCATCGGAAAAAGAAAAACTGCTTTGAGACAAAGTTAAGCCTTATCTTGATTAATCTATCAATGAGCTTTGACATCAGTAATACACGTGAAAAAGAAGAGAAGTTCACAAAAAAGTAAGAAAATCCCATATTCTCTCATTGAACTTCTACTTGGAATAACATTTACATCTATATATATGCAACTGGAAAGGCAAATTTTCTATGCTAAACAACTTTTGGTTTCCGCAGACAACCTGATTTAGTTTTCTTGAGGTTAGTAATGGAATTAACTCATCAACAATCTATCAGCTGCACAATTCACAAATTTGCAAAAAATTAGTCATTACTACATCAATCAATCGTCTGACGAGCACACCAATTCACATTAAATGCACATTTCAAGTGTCAACACTGTATGTGCCAAAAAATATCTTTGATATGGGCAAGCCACGTCAGTACTATTATAACCTTCATCGACTGCCATGTGCTATCAGTGATGTCCCCACAGAGACCGGCCTTGGGGTGAAATAGCCTTGAAGCAATGAAAGATGCGGTTGAGGAGTCACCATAACTCAAGGTCGAGGTCGAGAATCTCAGATAGAGTTATAACGGCTAGTTCTAAGATAGGACATAAAAGAGAATATTCTAGTGGATATTCTCTGCACATGTACTAATAGGGTTTCTAGAAACATGTTCCCTATATATAGAAAGCGATACAATAATTAATACGGGACATGGGATATTCATTTGTAATGAACACATTTGGTCTTATATCATATATACAAAAATAACCTTTTTACCAAGATTCTTGTCTAGCATCTCCACCGGATCCAAGAACAACCCAAGTGAGGCTTATCAATCATTCATCATTGTCAGAAAGAATAAATACTGATCACATCCCTTTTCGGGTGACTCGCACATTTTATTTACCTAAATGCCATTTATTGCTATTTATTACTATTTAATGTTATATTCCATCTTTTTGGATCTTTGAATATTACAATCATTGCTCATATTCATTACCTTCCAGACGGAACATACTAGTTATTTTGTCTTGGCACCTGTAACTTTATCTTTTGGATATTATTTTTAACTAAGATTAACTCTTCCTTGTATAAATCTAATTGGTTGAGCCAAGATCTATATTTTTGGTCAAACAGTTTGGCGTCGTCTGTGGGGATTTCTTAGTTAATTTTTTAGTTTCCTTTAGATCTACTACTAACGTGAGCCACTAACCTCACAAACCCCAAGATCTATTTCTTTCTTTGCACGTACAAAAACCTACATGGTAGGTAAAAAAGAAGAGAGGACTAAAGTAGCATGTGACTTCCCCAACAACCTTATGAACGCTATCAATGAGAGCTACGAGACATTAGGCGAGGACATGACGCTCACTGCCTCCCCCAGACGGGAGAGGTCGCCTCTTCCCCATTGTAGCATAACAAAACCAAATAGAAAAAGGGGCCTCCACGAGTCCACGTCCACAGAAGAAGGGGCACCACCAGCCGTGAAAAAGCTCCTCGAAGCATGGTTAACTGATACGCTAGTGAGCATGCCCAACAAGCCCACTCTATGCATGACTATAGAGACTGCAAGAACCTACACAGTTTAAGGAGCAGATGAACAAGGTGACCGACCAGTCGCTCCAACACGGGTATAATTTACAATGTTACCAACGATGCAGGTGAAAGCGCCCTCACCGTTGTTCTAAAAAGAATGGAAGAAATGGAGAATGAAAACAAAGCACTCAAGGATCAAATGAAAGAACACCAAGAACGAGTCGACAAGATACCTGCCGCTCCTAAGCTATTGCCAAAGAAGGACGTCGACAGATTCGTAGATCAGCCGTACATCGAAGAAGAAGCCCCGCATGCCATACCAAAGACCTTTAAAATGCCATCCTACCTCAGGATATACGATCGAAAGACCGATCCCGAAGATCACGTGACTCATTATGTCACCGCCGTGAAAGGCAACAACCTCATCCGTGCACTTGTTAAAGAAGTTTGGTGAAACCCTTAAGGGGGGGAGCATTAACATAGTACTTACAACTACCAGCCCGCTCCATAGAAACTTTCGAGAAATGGCCGATAAGTTCGTAATGGTGCATGCCGGAGCCAAGAAGGCCGAAATAAGAGTAAACGACATATTCGCCATCAAGCAGTCCGTGGGAAAGGGATTGAGGGACTTCCTCGCCCGATTCAACAAGGTAAGGATGACCCTGCCAAATATGTCCGAGGGGATGTAAGTCACAACTTTTCAAAATGAGTTGAGTAGAGTTAGTTCGAGAGCAACTAGAAAAATATTGAGTCGATTGATGAAATATCCTACAACCACTTGGGACGAGATCCATAATGCTTACTATTCCAAACTCTAAGCTGATGAGGACGACCTTAACGGACCAACCCATCGGCTCATCTCGGTACAAGCCGAGTCCAAAAAAGAACAAAAAGACAACATCAGGCGGGATCACCCGGCCTCACAACCCAACAGGGAATGACACCAGCCATACGTCAGGGCCACCGCCCCACCTTCCCTTCGCTATGAAGAAGGCCCATCCCGGCCGAGGACAGGGACTCACCGAAACAAGAGAGGTATCCCTCTTTATTATCTGCTCAAAATTTTTGTGTATCACCTACAGAAATAGTCTATGCCTTGGAGAAACTCGGAACGAAGGTGAAGTGGCCTACAAAGATGAGGTCAAATCCGAGCACCAGAAAATCCGACACCCCTGCGAGTTCCACCAGGAACACGGGCACAAAATGGAGGATTGCATTGCCCTCAGGCAAGAAGTTGTAAATATGTTGCGGTAGGGACACCTCAAAGAGTTGCTGAGCGACAGGGGGAGGAATAACTTGCCAGAGGACGTAAACACCAAGGTCCGCAGAAGCCGCCATCACCATATCGTACTATCAACATGATCATCGGCGGCAGAGACAGTGCCTCCATCAACGTCTAAATTCACCACCACTCACAAGCTCAAATGATCTATCACCTGCGAATGGTATGACGTACTCGAAGAAAGTATCATCTTCGATGAGTCAGATGCAAATGGTTTGACTTTCCCTCGTAATGATGCTCTCGTCATTACTTTACGCATTTTAGATAATGATGTCAAACGTATCATAGTGGACGATGGAAGTGGAGAGTGCATTATCTATCCCCGAGTCCTCACCTAGATGAATCTCGAGGACAAGATAGTGCCACGCTGCATCACGCTAACCGGTTTTAATAATGTAGTTGAGTAATCATCGGGAGAAATTATACTCCCCGTCTTGGCCGGCGGCGTAACACTGGAGACGAAATTCCACATCATGGACCATGCCACCACGTACAACGCCATAGTGGGACGACCTTGGATACATCCCATGAGAGTCATCCCCTCCAGCTTATACCAAGCAATCAAATTCCCAACACCTTGGGGGATATTCAGCATACGGGGAGAATAACGCACGTCCCGGGAGTGCTACTACATCGCTTTATATGGAACAATAACCGAGCAGAAAAAAGACAAGGAGAAATAGGCATAAAAATCAATAGGGTCGAGGTCGACACAAGAAGAGACCAGGGACGTCATCATGGATCCCGAAATGGTCGAAGCCGCAGACTCAACTGTAGAGTACCTTGACCCAGTTCAATTAAACCCAGGCGACTGTAGCAAAAAGGACTACATCAACTGCAAACTCTGAGAACCAAGTAAATTTAGTCAATTCTTAATAACTAACGCATACTTTCTTTCCTTTAGCCATGCAGATATGCCGGGAATCCCCAAAGAGATTGCCACACACAAACTAAACATCGACCCATTCTACCCCCTATAAGGCAGGTCAGACGTAGGTTTAATACCGCCATCAACGATGCCGTCCGCGAAGAGGTGGAGAAACTATTAGAAAATGGCTCAATCAGGGAGTCGAAGTACCCCAAATGGATCACCTACATTGTGTTGTTCAAAACGAAAAATGGGAAATTACGGATGTGCGTGGATTTCACGAACTTGAACAAAGCATGTCCAAAGGTTTCGTTCCTGCTACCACATATTGACCAACTCTTCGACGCAACGGTCGGGCACGAGTTGTTGAGTTTCTTAGACGCGTACTTAGGCTATAACCAGGTACTTATGGAAGAAGAGGACCAGGAGACAACCACGCTCATCACCCACCAAGGAATATATTGTTATAGAGTAATGCCATTTGGGCTGAAGAACGTGGGGGCTACATATCAAAGGTTGGTCACGAGGATGTTCTACGATCAGCTCGACAAGACCATGGAAGTACATATCGATGACATGCTGGTCAAGTCCGTAAAGGCAGAGGACTACATCGACCATTGAAAGGAAATTTTCTACATACTAAGATGCTACAGAATGAAACTAAAGCTGGAGAAATGCGCATTTGGCGTAGCCTCTGGGAAGTTCTTGGGCTTCTTAGTGTCACAACGGGGGATAGAGGTCAACCTAGACCAAATTAAAGCTATCGAAGGGATACCGGAGCTCCTGACTACCAAGAAGCAAGTACAAAGGTTGACTGGTTTAATCGTCGTCTTATCAGGATTCATTTCGCGGTCGTCTGACAGATGTCACAAATTTTTCGGCGTGCTCAAAAAGGACAACGGCTTTGAGTGGACACCCGAGTGCCTACAAGTATTGCAAGAACTGAAGGCATATCTGTCATCACAACCTCTACTTTCAAAATCCAAACCCAGGGAACATATCCTCGTCTACCTGGCCGTCTCCGAAGTAGTAGTAAGTGCAGTCCTGATCCGAGAAAGCAAAAGTGCGCAATCTCCCATCTATTATATTAGCAAAATACTCGTTGACGCCGAGATGCAGTAGACGCACCTCGAGAAACTAGCACTGACACTAATCATAGCTTCACGAAAGCTTAGACCCTATTTCCAGTGCCACCCTATCTTGGTCATTACCACATTTCTCCTAAGAGGCATTTTGCATAAACTCGAGCTATCGGGGAGGCTGGCCAAGTGGGCTATCGAGCTAAGTAAGCATGACATCACGTATCAGCCACGAACAATGATAAAGTCGTAAGTGCTTGCGGACTTCATCGCAGACTTCAATGCAAACATAATGTCTGAAGTTCAAAAAGAAGTCGTCCAAGCTTCCCTCCAAACACAAGACCTCTGGGTCCTGTACACCGACGGTGCATCCAACGCCTTCAGATCTGGAATGGGACTCGTACTCGAAGTCCCTACAGGC
Organism: Nicotiana tabacum; assembly: GCF_000715075.1. Lineage (NCBI taxonomy): Eukaryota > Viridiplantae > Streptophyta > Magnoliopsida > Solanales > Solanaceae > Nicotiana > Nicotiana tabacum. The sequence continues at coordinate 17,110,433 of NC_134103.1, forward strand.
GAAGTAATTCGCCAGTCCATAAGATTCTCGGATATGACTAACAAAATGGCCAATTATGAGGTCGTAATTGCAGGATTGAGGCTAGTACTCAAGTATGGGGCAAAGCGGCTGAATTCCGCTGTGATATTCCCAGCTTGTAGTCAACCAAGTTATAAGGACTTTCCAAATCAACGAACTAAGATTGCAAAAATATTAGACCAAGATCTGTAAGCTGATGCCCGAGTTTGATGAATGCCAGCTCGACCAGATCCTACGTGCGCAGAATGCTAAAGCGAACGGCCTCCCCAAACTGGTTGCAGCTACCAAAAGCATCACGACCGGGAATAAAAATGTAGTCCACCTCCTCAACTCATTACTAGACCAAATCGAAGTAAGATCAGTAAGCCTAACTTAGGATTAGAGCAATCGTATTATCGCCTATTTATAGGACGACACACTCACAAATGACTAAAAAAGCTAAGAAACTAAGAAGGCAAGTAGTCAGATATAGACTCCTCCATAGCGACCTGTACAAGAGAAATTATGGAATCCCTCTGGCAAAATGCTTGGGCCCAAACCAGACCTCAATGAAGGCCATTGCAGTGCTCACTTCGGCAATCGAGCATTCGTCAGATGCCTCATACGAGCGGGATACTATTGGCCCACATGAAAAAGGATTCCTCGAAATTTGTGAAGAAATGTGAACAATGCCAAAAGTACGCCCCAATGATTCACCAAGAAGGAAAACACCTCCACTCAGTCACCTCTCCATGGCCATTCATCAAATGGGGAATAGACATCGTGGGTCCCATCCCAGCAAGGTGAGGTAATGTACGATTCCTTTTAGTTTTAACTGACTATTTCTCTAAATGGGTGGAAGCAGGAGCGTTCACCCAAATACGTGAACAAGAGCTAATCACCTTTATATGGAGGAACATCATCTGCCGATTTGGCCTACCTAAGGAGATCAGCTGCGACAACGGACCCCAGTTCATGGGAAAGAAAACCGTCGAATTCTTCGAAAAATGGCATATTAGGAGGATACTTTCGACTCCGTATCACCCGGCGGGTAATGGACAGGCAGAGTCCTCCAACAAGTCCATATTAAACATCATGAAGAAAAAGCTAGAAGATGCCAAGGGACTGTGGCCGTAGATACTGCCCGAAATATTATGGGCATATAGAACTACTCCAAAGACGAGCATAGGAGAGACTGACGTACATAATGATGGTTGCCCAAAAGCAGCAAGCGGAACATTATTACAACAAGAAAGCAAAGGTCCGACCGCTCAAATTAGGGGACTACGTACTTATAGCCAAAACTCAAGCGAGCAAAGACCCACAAGAGAGCAAGCTGGGAACAAACTGGGATGGCCCGTACAAAATTACAGCCAATGTGAACAAGGGTTCATTCCAACTGGAGATAATTGAAGGAAAGCAACTATCGAACAATTGGAACATCAGCCACCTCAAATACTTCAACTTCCAAGGGAAGAATCGTCCCCAAGTCGTACTCTTTTTCCCTTACTTGAGCTTTGTCTCATTAGGGTTGTTAGTTTACAGCATGTATATAGTATAGTATTGTCCCACATTGGTAGAGGAGTAGTATGTCATTGTATAGTATAACTATAAATAAGGACATGTTGTATTGTATTGTTAATTCAATATCAATAACATATTTTCTCACGTGTCTTCTCACATGGTATCAGAGCAATTATGAGAGACTTATCGCTGTGCATAAATTTCAGCAATTCTGGGAAAGAGAAATCAGTACTTTTTAAGGATGTTTTCTATCTGTTTCATTTATGTCAGTGTTGTGCAAAATCTAACACTACCACAAGAGTCGTCACTATCCGGTGACCAAACCCCAGTGAAAAGCTCCGGCAGCAGCCTCCTCACGCACCACCAGAAGCTGACGCGCGTGAGTTCACGTGCCGGCGCATACGACCACTTCCGGCCATTTTTTGAAAACCTTCCTTCAGAACAGGTGGGTCGCCTGGTAATTCCAATCCTACCCATTTCATTCCGACAACTTTGAGTTTTTTCCGGCAGCTACAGTACTATTCCGATAGCTAGAGTAGAATTCGGCAGCTACAAAATTTCAGTATTCTGTTTCTGTGTTTCCGTACTCTATTTCAGTGGATTACAGTTGATTCTTTCTCTTATTTGGTAATAATTTGCAACAATGTCTTTGGGATTTGATGCTTTTGGGTCTATAAACATGAGTTCTGGAAGCTCTAGTGCTATTATTACCTCGAAACCTTTAATGGGAGGTTCAAACTTCTTAGCTTGGGCTTCATCTGTCGAGTTGTGGTGTAGATGTCAAGGTGTTCAAGATCATCTAATCAAACATTCTAGCGATGGAGATGAAAAGGCAATAGCACTTTGGGCAAAAATCAATGCTCAGTTATATAGCATCTTGTGGCGATCTATTGATTCCAAGTTGATGCCCTTGTTTCGTCCATTCCAGATATGTTATTTGGTTTGGGCAAAGGCACGCACCTTATACACTAATGACATATCTCGCTTCTATGATGTGATATCACGGACGACAAACTTAAAGAAGCAGGAATTGGATATGTCTACTTACTTGGGTCAAGTACATGCAGTCATAGAGGAATTTGAGAAGTTGATGCCAGTTTCTGCTAGTGTGGAAAAACAACAAGAGCAGCGACAGAAGATGTTTCTCATTATTACCCTCGCTGGACTTCTTAATGATCTTGATTCAGTACGCGACCAGATTTTGGCTAGTCCGACTGTACCGACAGCAGATGAATTATTCTCTCGATTACTCCGCCTTACTGCAGCACCATGCCCACCAGTGATCTCATCACAGATACTTGATTCCTCTGTTCTTGCATCTCAGATAATGGATGTTCGGGCATCTCAAACTATGGAGCATAGACGAGGATGAGGCCGTTTTGGAAGATCTAGACCCAAGTGTTCTTATTGTCACAAACTTGGATACACTCGTGAAATATGCTATTCTTACATGGTCATCCACCCAAAAATGCTTACATTGCTCAGACCGAGACTCCAGGTAACCAGGGATTTTCTTTATCTAAAGAAGAATATAATGAGCTCCTTCAGTATCGAGCAAGTAAGCAGATATCTCCACAAGTAGCCTCAGTTGCTCAGACTGATACTTCTGTTATTGGTAATTCTTTTGCTTGTGTTTCCCAGTCTAGCACTCTTGGCCCATGGGTCATGGACTCAGGCGCTTCTGATCATATCTCTGGTAATATATCACTTTTGTCAGATATTGTATATTCACAGTCTCTTCCCACTGTTACTTTAGGCAATGGATGTCAAACTAAGGCAAAAGGAGTTGGACAAGCTAATCCCTTGTCTTCTATCACCCTAGATTCCATTCTTTATGTCCCTGGCTATCCTTTTAGTCTTACATATGTTAGTCGTTTGACTCATGCCCTCCATTATGGTATATATTTTATTGACAATTCTTTTATTATGCAGGACCACAGTACGGGACAGACAATTGGTATAAGACGTGAATCAGAAGGCCTTTACTACCTTAACTCACTCAGTCCTTCCACAACATGTCTAGTTACAGATCCTCCAGATCTAATCCACATAGGTTTAGGACATCCAAGTTTATCCAAACTTCAGAAGATGGTGCCTAGTTTATCTAGTTTGTCTATATTAGATTGTGAGACGTGTCAACTTTGGGAAACATACCCGAGCCTCCTTTTCGCATAGTGTTGAGAGTCATGCAGAGTCTGTCTTCTCCTTACTTCATTATGATATATGGGGTCCTAGTAGAGTCAGTTCATCCTTGAGATTTTGTTATTTTATTAGTTTCATTGATGATTATTCAAGATGTACTTGGCTTTTCTTAATGAAAGATTGTTCTGAGTTATTTTCTATATTCCAGAGTTTCTGTGCTGAAATCAAAAACCAATTTGGTGTTTCTATTCACATTTTTCGCAGTGATAATGCCTTAGAATATTTATCTTCTCAATTTCAGCAGTTTATGACTTCTCAAGGAATTATTCATCAGACATCTTGTCCTTATACCCCTCAGCAAAATTGGGTTGCTGAGAGAAATAATAAGCACCTTATTGAGACTGCTCGCACACTTCTAACTGAATCTCGTGTTCCGTTGCATTTTTAGGGCGATGTAGTTCTCACAACTTGTTATTTTATTAATCGGATGCCTTCATCTCCCATCAAGAATCAGATTCCGTATTCAGTATTGTTTCCCCAGTCACCCTTATACTCTCTTCCACCTCGTGTTTTTGGGAGCACGTGTTTTGTTTATAACTTAGCCCCGGGGAAAGATAAGTTAGCACCTCATGATCTCAAGTGTGTCTTCCTTGGTTATTCTCGTGTTCAGAAGGGATATCGTTGTTATTCTCCAGATCATCGTAGGTACCTTATGTCAGCTGACGTCACATTTTTTGACTCTAAACCTTTCTTTACTTCTACTGACCACCATGATATATCTGAGGTCTTACCTATACCGACCTTTGAGGAGTTTACTATAGCTTCTCCTCCACCTTCGACCATAGAGGTTTCATCCATACCAACCGTTGAGGAGTCTAGTGTTGTTCCCTCTAGTTCCCCAGCCACAGGAACACCACTCTTGACTTATCATCGTCGTTTGCGTCCTCCATCAGGCCCAACTGGTTCTCGTCTTGCACCTGACCCTGCTCCTGCTGCGGACCCTGCTCCTTGTACTCCGATTGCACTTCAGAAAGGTATACGGACCACACTTAACCCTAATCCTCATTATGTCGGTTTGAGCTATCATCGTCTGTCATCTCCCCATTATGCTTTTATATCTTCTTTGTCCTCAGTTTCCATCCCTAAGTCTACAGGTTAAGCGTTGTCTCATCCAGGATGGCGACAGACTATGAGTGACGAGATGTCTTCTTTACATACAAGTGGTACTTGGGAGCTTGTTCCTCTTCCCTCAAGTAAATCTATTGTTAGTTGTCATTGGGTTTATGCAGTCAAAGTTGGTCCCGAATGACAGATTGATCGACTTAAGGCCCGTCTTGTTGCCAAAGGATATACTCAGATATTTGGGATCGATTACAGTGATACCTTCTCTCCCGTGGCTAAAGTGGCTTCAGTTCGCCTTTTTCTATCCATGGTTGCGGTTCGTCATTGGCCCATATATCAGCTGGACATTAAAAATGCCTTTCTTCACGGTGATCTTGAGGATAAGGTTTATATGGAGCAACCACCTGGTATTATTGCTCCGGGGGAGTCTCGTGGCCTTGTATGTCACTTGTGTCGGTCACTTTATGGTCTAAAGCAGTCTTCTCGAGCCTGATTTGGTAAGTTCAGCACGGTTATCCAGGAGTTTGGCATGACTCGTAGTGAAGCCGATCACTCTGTGTTTTATCGGCACTCTTCTTCAAGTCTCTGTATTTATCTGGTAATCTATGTTGATGATATTGTTATTACTGGTAATGATCAGGATGGTATTATCAATCTAAAGCAGCATCTCTTCCAACACTTTCAAACTAAGGATCTAGGCAGATTAAAGTATTGTTGCCCAGTGTAGCTCAGGTATTGTTATTTCTCAAAGAAAATATACTTTAGACATTCTTGAGGAGACGGGGATAATAGGTTACAGACCCATTGACACTCCGATGGATCCAAATTCTAAACTTATGCCAGGACAGGGGGAGCCGCTTAGCGATCCTGCAAGCTATAAGGGGCTGGTTGGAAAATTAAATTAGCTGACAGTGACTAGACCCGACATTTCTTATCATGTAATTGTTGTAAGTCAGTTTATGAATTCTCCCTATGATAGTCATTGGGATGCAGTTGTCCGCATTATTCCATATATAAAATTGGCTCCAGACAAAGGGTTACTCTCTAAGGATCGAGGTCATGAGCAGATCATTGGATACTCAGATGCTGATTGGGTAGGATCACCTTCTGATAGACGTTCTACGTCTGGATATTGTGTTTTAGTAGGAGGAACTTTGGTGTCCTGGAAGAGCAAGAAACAGAATGTAGTTGCTCGGTCTAGTGCAGAAACAGAATATTGAGCAATGGCTATGGCAACATGTGAGCTAGTCTGGACCAAACAATTGCTCAAGGAGTTGAAATTTGGTGAAATCAGTCGGATGGAACTTGTGTGCGATAATCAAGCTACCCTTCATATTGCATCAAATCCAGTGTTCCATGAGAGAACTAAATACATTGAGATTGATTGTCACTTCGTCAGAGAAAAGATACTTTCAGGAGAGATTGCTACAAAGTTTGTGAGGTCGAATGATAAATTTGCAGATATTTTCACCAAGTCTCCCACTGGTCCTCGTATTGGTTATATATGTAACAAGCTTGGTACATATGATTTGTATGCACCGGCTTCAAGGGGGTGTTAGTTTACAGCATGTATATAGTGTAGTATTGTCCCACATTGGTAGAGGAGTAGTATGTCCTTGTATAGTATAGCTATAAATAAGGATCTCTTGTATTGTATTATTCATTCAATATCAATAACATATTTTATCCCGTGCCTTCTCACAAGGGTTTTCTCAAGGAGGTTTTAAATGAGGCAACAATGGGAACACTTCGAGTCGAAGCATGCGAGGGAGGGACTATTTTTCTCTTTCATTGCAGGACTCCTCGATACTCTCCAAGTCAAGCAATGAAGAAACTAGATGCGCTGGGACTGGAACCCCAACCAATGACCAAAGATTTGTAACTTTCTCCAATCACGTAATCAGAGCAACAACATCAAAATAATAAGAAACTTATGTTTTTAGAAAAGCCCATCGGCCCCTGACCACTATTAACATAAGGTTATGTTCGACCCTGCTCGAACAAAACCTATCGGCCCTCGGCCATGATCAACTAAAGGTTAAGTTTGACCAAGTTCGAAAATCATCTATCGGCCCCCGACCGCGATTTAATAAAAGGTTAAGTTCAACCAAGTTCGAACAATGCCAATCAGCCCCCGACCGCGATTTAATAAAAGGTTAAGTTCGACCACACTCAAACAAACACCTATCGGCCCTCGGCCACAATTTAATAAAAGGTTAAGTTCGACCACGCTCAAACAAACACCTATCGGCCCTCGTTCGCAATTTAATGTAAGGTTAAGTTCGACCACGCTCGAACAAACACCTATCGGACCTCCGCAGCGATTTAATAGAAGGTTAAGTTCGACCACGCTCGCATAGTGACTATCGGCCCCCGAATGCAATTTAATAAAAGGTTAAGTTTGACCACACTCGAGCAAAGACCTATCGGCCCTCGGCCGTGATTTAATAAAAGGTTAAGCTTGACCATGCTCGAACAAACACCTATCGGCCCTCGACTGGATTTAATAAAAGGTTAAGTTCGGCCAAGTGCGAACAATACCTATCGGCCCTCGGCCTCGATTTAATAAAAGGTAAAGTTCCATCCAACTCGAACAAACACCTTTTGGCCCTCGGCCATGACCTAGCAAAAGACCAAAATCGACCAAGTTCAAACAACACCTATCAGCCTAACCTAAATAAAGAGGCACACCCGACCTATAGCAAAGGGAAGATACGGCCCATAAATAGCCGTCGACAAGGCCACGACATACTAGAAGACAACGATAATAGAAAGAGCAGAGATCATAAATAAGCAAACAACAAAAGCAAAGTACACGAGTGCGGAAACAAGTAACATATATGGAAGAAGGCGCAGAAAACAACTTAAACATCCATATAAAAATCTGTGCACATTACAAGGGCTCTTAAAGAGGAAGACAAAATACACAAAAAGTCTAAGGGAAAGACTACTGGCCCTCGCCATCATGGTTCTCCACGACCTCATCACCTCGGTCCTCGACACCTTCTCCACCTTCGCCTTGAGGATAAGCTGTATCATACCAGGCGTCCTCCTCGAGCCGGTCCACACCCTCTTCCCCATTCTCTTCGTCAGCCTGAGGGTAGCGGGATCATATCCGCAAGCAACTCGAGCTTCACGAGCCTTAACCCGGGCATCCTTAAGGGCAGCCTCAGGAATGGAACCCGCTGCATGCAAGTCCCTGAACACATCTAATCGGGCCTCGACATGAATCCATTCTTCGTATAACTCCCGAGGTACATTGGGAAAATCAGAAGTGTTGGACAAGGATGGCCGTGCAAGAAGTTGAGCCTTCTCGGCCTCTAGAGAAGTCACTCGATCATGAAGGACAAAGTTATCTTTTTCCAGCTCTCCGATCCTCTCCTTGAGCCGGTCTTCCTTAGCTCTCGCCGTCGCTTGATCATTTTCTTGCTCGGCTCGACGAGGCCTATTTTCTAACACGAACATATTCGCCTTCCTCTGAGCATCCAAATGAAAGGATTCCGCCTTCTCGAGCTCCTTCTACTTCTTGGAAACCTCGCCGTTGAGGGCCTCCAACTGAAATCGGCACTCATCGAGTTGCCTTCCCAATTCAATCACATGTGTCTGAAGATCATTGCATTGGGCATCTACGCCCCTGCTAACCTCAAGCTCTTCTTCCCTACTTCTCAATGTCCCCTCAAGGACACTACACTCATCGATGGCCTACACCAGCTCATTATCCCTCTTCTTCAACTCGTCCCTCAGTGCTTGCATGTCGCCGCCCTTGCGAAATCGACTACGGAGATCCCGATACTTTCCACAATACTCAAGGTATTTATCTTTCAATTTCACAAAGATCTCTTTACGCCTTTTCTTCCTATAAGCGCTCTCAATCTCCAAAATCATCGTTTGGAAACGAAAAACTAGAAGAAACACTACTAGAAATCAGGGAAAACCCGATCAAACCATACCGACCAACGTTGGTTGGTCAACAAAAGCGACCAAAAACCGTCCAACACGGACGGAAACTACAAAAAAAAATATTTTACTTTTTGTTTAAATTACATACCGACCAAAGTGGGTCGGTATATTGGTCAAATATTTGACCGAAGTGGTCAGACTTGCTTAGTCAAAGCAGCTTTTTGATTAACGACCAACTTTGGTCGGTAATGTGGACCCACATTTTAAAATTGTAATAACTATATTATTATTTAAAATATTTTATAAAATTTATAGAATTTATATTTAAGTTTACCGACCAAAGTTGGTCGGTTATTGCAAGGGAGCATTTACCGACCAACTTTGGTCGGTATATTTTATTTCCTGAAAAATTTTGGTCGGTTATTAGGTCAAACATGGTCAAACTTTTGAATCACTTTAATATTTACTATCTAAATAATATAAATGTAATCCGTTAACACTTTATTTTGTAATACAAATAATGAATACACTAACATATACTATAACAAGCTATATATAGTTAAAGTAGTACAACAAAGTGTGTGTATATATATATAATGTATATATATATATATATATATATATATATATATATATATAACATGCTATATATTATTTTGTAATACAAATAATGAATACACTAACATATACTATAACATATTATATATAGTTAAAGTAGTACAATTAAGTGTGTGTGTGTGTGTGTGTGTGTGTGTGTATATAGGTATAGCTGCATATATATAAGAACACGAAGCGCTAGGGCCACAGGGTCGGGTTCTTTTGGGGATAGACTTGTGAAGAGGCAATAATCTAATTAGTATATATAATTGATCATCATCAAATATATCTATTTGTAAATTGATTCATCGACTTATAACTTATTTAGATGTATCGATGAATATTAAAAATAAAACGTTTCGAATAATAGGTCAAACGACTAAACATATTTAAAATAGAATAATATTGGTTTATCAATTGATAAATTTTTCTTACGTAGTAATGCATGTGATTAATAATCAATTACAATATAGTGTGTGTGTGTGTGTGTGTGTGTGTGAAATTACTCATATACTTAATTATAACTTAGAAAATTTACTTAGATAGATGCTATTATAATTTATTAAAAGTAATTAGTTAATATAATTATTTATAAAGATTATGCTTATAGTTTATAATTATTTATAATAATTGTATAGTTGAATAAAATAAATATTTATAGTTTATAATAATTTTTTTATAGTTTATAATATATTTTTAAAAATAACCGACCAAAGCTAGTCGGTTAATAGTCAAACCGTGAAACACTTAGTGTGCCGACCAAAGCTGGTCAGTTAATTGTCAAACAGTCAAACACTTAGTGTACCGACCAAAATTACCGACCAATTTTGGTCGGTAATTCTAATTTTAGATCTGAAAACGGGATTTCCCCCTCATTTCTCTTACTCTCTTCACAAAATTTTCATACTCCTCACACACACAACACCCTTTCCCCTCTCCTTCTCTATTTCCCTCACACAACTCTCATTCCCTACCCCACGTAGCCACTGCCCCGCGTCGTCACTCCCCCGCTGTCACCGATGCAGCTGCCACTGACTCCAACTGCCGCCCCTCCTTCTCCACCTCCTAAAAATTCTAGGTTTGAATTACAACTTATATCTTTTTTGTATAAATTTAATGTTTTGTTAATTAGTTATGAATTAGTTAATTAGTGTTTAAATTGATTGTTTAGCTTTGCATTTTATTGAAATCTAGGGTTTAGGTCTTGTTTTAATTGAATTGAATTGAATTGATTACATATGGTGTAAATTGATTGTTTAAGTTTGTATTGTCTTGAACCTTTTGGATATGAATTGAACTTTTAGGATATAAATTGAACTTTTAGTTTATGTTTAAACTCTTAGGATATGAATTGAATTGAGTTTTTAGGATTTGTTCTTGTGAATTGAACTTTTAGGGTATGGGTTGAACTTTTAGGATATGAATTGAACTTTTTGGATATGAATCAGGCGAGCCAAGCCAACCTTCGGACAAGGATGCTGAAAGAATATGGTTGGAGGCTGTTGGCGGTCCAAAATGGGGGAAGGTATACAGGCTTCCTACGAAAACATTCCATTGCTATAGGTGTGGAATGCAAGGAATAGAGACTTCCTCGCAAGGTGAGGAACTTAATAGGGAGAGCCTTTCGGCTATGCGGGAGACAGTGACAAAGCTTACATCCGAGCTAGAAGCAGCCAAGGAAAGAGAAAGGCTTAGAGATGCTCAACTCCTTGGTATGCAAGCTCAGATCAGAACTCTCCTATCTAGTGGAACTTTTCCGTTGCCCCGGTCTCGTGAGTCATCGCCAGAGGCTCGACCTCCACTTGATCGTTCCTCCTGCCCTCCCCGTGATCGTTTTTCCTGTCCTCCACAAGACCGTTCTCTATACCATCTTGTAGATGAAAGTTCATGAGACGGTGATGATGATGTTGTAGAAAACACCCCTTGACCAATACTTTGATATAATTTGAACTAGACAAATAGAACTAGTTTTGAATTAGATTGAACAATTTTTAACTTGTTGTAATTAGTTTTTGCTTGGTTTTGGATTGTGATGTTCAATTGAACTTAATTTGTTAGTTTTAAAGTATTAATTGGATGTTTGGTTGTTGTTGTTGTTGTTGTTGTTGTTGGATATTTGGTTGGATTTGTGGTGAATTAGGGGTTTTATGAGGTGAATTGGTGGTTATTAGATGTGAATTGGGGGTATTGGTATGCTATTTTTATTTGGCATGTGGTCTAACTACCAAAATAGGCATTTTATGCCAAAATTAAACCCAGAAAATTGACCAACTTTGGTCGGTAAAAAAAAAAAAAAATAAATCGCACATTACCGACCAATGTTGGTCGGTTAATGTACAATGAATTCCAAGAATTCAACATTATCGACCAACTTTGGTCGGTTTTTTGCTCGCATTGTTCAATTTACCGACCATCGTTGGTCAGAGTTTTTAAATTTTAATTATTTAAAAAATATATATTTTACATTACCGACCAAAGTTGGTCGGTTTTTTAAAATTTTAATAATTTATAGAAAAACATATTTTCCAGTACCGACCAAAGTTGCTCGGTATAAAAAATTAATAAATTTAATACGCCGACCAATTTTGGTCGGTAAAATTAAATTAATAAAATAATATTCCGACTAATTTTGGTCGGTAAACTAATTACATTGTCAGATGGTCATTTAAAGTATACCGACCAATTTTGGTCGGTAATTTCCAATCAACTTTGGTCGGTATACCCTTCCGACCTTCAAAATACCGTCCACACGTAAATGATCACGTTTTGGACGGTTATTGGCCTTTATCGACCAACTTTGTCGGTTTTTTGGACGGTTTTGCTCGGATTTTTAGTAGTGAAAAAGGTCAGAACAACGAACGCCCTGAAAAACAGGAAAAAGTTTGTATCATAAATACTCACCCTAAGAGCGAGGCAGGTAATGCTTCTCGACAAGGCACCGTCATTTATTTCCTTAATGGTCTTACCCTCAACTTTGGAACAGAGAGGACCAAGGAGAGGGACTACCTCCTCGGTGTTCATCAATGTGTCACGATCCATAGGGATCACGATAGTCCTCTTAGACCCCTCAAACCTTACCTCAAGCTGAGTAAACCCCTCTTCGATCATTCTCAGGTCGTCCGCATCGACATCGGAACCTGACTCATTGCCCTTTTCAGCAATGCTTTTGCCCCTTTCGTCGGTATGCAAAAAGGTATCAGCGACTGTCTGAGAGGTCGAAGCCTCCTTTCGCTGCGAAGGGTCAAGAACGTTAGAAGTCACCCCTTCAATCTACATCCCCGCAAAATGAAGATACATATCTACATCGACTCCCACCGACCTCGAAGCCTCGAGACTCGGTTCGACGTCATCACCCATAAAAATCATCGTCAACTCACACAGCGAAAAGTCCATTTCTGCCGCACCTACGGCCAGAGCGACTCCATTACCAGCATCCATAGACCTCCTCTTTCGAGGTTGGATATCTCCATCACTGGGCGAAAGCTCATCGTCCTCATCAATAAGAGAGTATAGAGGAGGAGTTGAAGTCTCAACGACCGAAGCGGAAGCAAAGGTGGAAGCGGCAATAGGTGGAGTTGGAACAGAAACAGGATCGGCCATAGTCAAAAAAGGGGTGAAGACTGAAGGTATAAGGCCCTTCCTCCTCCGAAACGAGGGTGTAGGAGCCCTCGACCTCCTCGTAGACCCCCTGGCCGAAGCTAAAGAAAAATGGGAAAGGCAAAAATCAGCAAAGGTAACAGACTTGGGCGAAGAAATCAAGGCGTAGACGGTAGGAAACAAGTTACCTGCCGAGGGAAGAGACAACCTAAATCTCTGGGAAAAGCTCAACCAATATGGTATCCCCACCATATGAGAGAGAATCAATCTAACCCAATTGGCAATATGGGCTACCATCTGGAGAGGTCGAGAAGTAACTGCAGAAAGGAGAAAGACGATTAACCGACCCGCAATAAGGAAAACATTAGAAACAAAAAGGTATGTAAACTGATACGAGCACTCACGAGTAGGGTTCCAGGCCTCAGTGAAGTCTGCAGCATCGGACACTACGCCTTCGGTCCTGACAAAGAAATAGTCAAGCCAGAAATGTCGACTAGCGTCGTCCATCCTCACCACCAAACATTTTCACCCGTGGTGGCGAAGATTCAGCAAAGTCCCTTGATAGAAATGAGGGGAAAAATATGGATCAGGTGGCGTACTGTAATGTCGACGCCGGCCAATTCGGCGAATTGCATCACATCATGACTAAATTTAGTCAACAACATAACCACCTTAAAGATGTAAGGGCGAGCTGTGTTATGCATATATTGTAGTAGCGACATAAATCTTCTATCAATAGTGGCAAAGGGAACGAATATCCAATTAGGAATGGGTATGCATAAAGGGCGCAGAAGCCGGGATGGCGAACCTGAACCTCGTTGTCGCCCGTAGGGATCAAGTCCATATGACCAGGTAGGCCGAGTATAACCTTGAGTTCAGTTAATCGCTCAACCATCATCGTAGATTTAAACCTCTCTGTCACCACTTCCAGCGCCTTTTGAAAGTCAGGTTTAGCATCAGGACACCCAGGTACAATTTCCTCTACGGTAGGTAGGTTTTTCTCCTCAGTGGAAATTCCGCCATCTTCCCCCTCGTCGGGAAAAACAACGTCTAAAGGAATATAGTGGTCTTCCAAATAGATATTTGATGGTAGGATCTACATTGTTGTGGAAAAGAGATGGTAAAGCAAAGAAAACAATATAAAGTTACAAGGATTCTGCGAAGGGAATGAAGAAGAAGATCTGCTTATGAAGTAGAAGAAGTTTGGAAAAATTTCAAAATCAACAAACCATCCCCTATTTATAAGACTTGGGGGCACCAGAATCAAAACGGCAGGCCATGATTAGCACGAAGATCGAAACGGCAGAGCCAATCAAGAGTCACACGTGGATCGATGCAGCGCATCGGGAAACAACATCATTATGCCGCATGACGTCATGATGTCACATGTTCTCTTGGACTAGATGGCTCCAAAGGACTTCCCGAAAAAATTCAAAGAATTCACAATGTGCTGCCTTCAGAAAGTCACGTTACCAGACCGCCATGACCATGGCCTATATAGCCAGCTCTGTAAAGCTTGATGACAAACGACATTGTCTACTCATCGACCTCGCCCGCGAGGATGACCTCAATGAGCGGAGGGACTAACTATATGGGCCAAAAAATGTCTTTGATATGGGCAAGCCACGTCAGTACTATTATAACCTTCATCGACTGCCACGTGTTATCAGTGATGTCCCTACTAGGACCGGCCTCGGGGTGAAGTAGCCTTGAAGCAATGAAGGATGCGGTCGAGGAGTCACCATAACTCAAGGTCGAGGTCTAGGTCGAGCATCTTTGATAGAGTTATAACGACTAGTTCTATAAAAGAGAATATTCTAGTGGATATTCTCCGCACATATACTATTAGGGTTTCTAGGAAGATGTTCCCTATATATAGAAAGAGACACAATGATATGGGCCATGAGATATTCATTTATAAAGAACACATTGATTTTGTAGAAAGAATCTGGTCTTATTGCATATATACAAAAATAACCTATTTACCAAGATTCTTGTCTAATATTTTCACCGGATCCAAGAACAACCCAAGTATTCAAAGGCTTATCAATCATTCATCATTGTAGAAAGAATTACCACTGATATCATCCTTTTCGGGTGACTCACACGTTTTATTTACCTAAATGTCATTTGTTGCTATTTATTAGTACTATATAATGCCATATTCCACATTTTTGGATCATTGAATATCGCTATTATTGTGCTCATATTCATTATTATCTGGACTGAATATACTGGTTATTTTGTCTTGACACCGGTAGCTTTATCTTTTGGATATTATTTTTAACTAAGATTAACTCTTCTTTACATAAATTCTATTGGTTAAGCCAAAATCTATATTTTTGGTTAAACAAATACCATAAAATAATATAATAATAAAAATTTATGTAATTCCGCATGACTGCAGAGTTCCAGTTGGGTGACAACTATAAAGCTCTTTGTAGAGTGGAAAGGCCAAACACACTGAGAGCCAACAAGACTACCGCCTTGAAGATTCAACTCAAAAGCATTTCCTTAGAAAATAGTCAATAAGAGAACAAAGGTTGCACCCTCAAGAGAGAAGGATGTAGATCATGTACCAGGATTAATCATATCATATGGTGATAGCAGGTTAAAAGTAACAATAAAAAGTGAAAGCAATTTGTTCACTATCATTGGAAAAGGAAAAGGAGAGGAAGCATAACCAAGATTATCCTATCGACATATACTAGAATTTTTCCTCTACTAAATCACTTGAAAACTTTTCAAATTCAAATTTTAGTTTGTTAAATATCAGAGGGCAGATCATCCATGAAACCTTAGAAAAGAAACAGTCACAAATATCTACAAAATAATCAGATATTCATTTGACTTGAAAAAGGAATTTCGTTTCATGATCTTCAGCTAGTCCTCTCTTGCCCTACAATAGTAAAAGAATATGCAACTTTTACTTTTAGAGGAGAAAGAGAAAATGCATATAGTAGAAGGAAGCTTATGGTTGGAGCATCAAAATCGAATAAGCTAGGAGCCAACATTTCTGTTTACCCGAAAACAGATAATAATTGAATTTGTACGCGGCTCTAAGGATACGTGATATAGCTTGGTACAAACCGAGAAAATATATATATCGGTACTGAAATTAACTATAAAAGAGATAAATGCAAACCAAATGAATCAATTAGCCTTAGCTCGGAAGTTTGGTCACCCTCAAAACAAGTAAGGATTCTGCTAATGTATGAACAAAGTAGTAAAATCTTGAAGCTTAAAGAAGGTAATATGTTGTTTTTATTGCCTAAAACAAATCCTCCCTCTACAAATGATCAAACCCCATTTATATAGTGGGGAAGTCATACTTTGAATATAATTCTAAATATAGAAGGAATCTCATGATAGATTAATTAATTGTCTCTCCTTGATATGCGCCGGGATTTCCGCCGAGATTCTCGCCTTAATTATGAATATACCGGCTTTTTTGTTTGTTGGCTCGATCTCGGTCCTGGCCGATCATGATCTTGATCGGTCTCTATTTTGCTCGGTCTCGATCTTGGCCGATCTCGACCGGTCTCTATTCTGCTCGGTCTCAATCTTGACCGATCTCGATCGGTCTCTATTTTGCTCGGTCTCGACCAAGATCGATCTCGACCAGTCTCTATTTTGCTCGATCTCGATCTTGGCCGATCTTGATCTCGGTCGGTTTTTGGGTCACGAGCTCGGCAACCTAACTTCACATCATAGCTTGATATTATACGAGGTTGAACTTTGATCTATCATGTTCCAGTCTCGTTTAGTCATATGAAGGGCCGACTCGATTTTGAAAGTATACAATTTCACCTTGGAATAATGTCAGAATATTAGGATGACAAGAAATCATGGTTCTAACTTCTAAGAGTGCATGTGCCTAAGAAAAGAGTTACCTTAGAAGTTAGATTATCATTGCTGCCAATTGGACAGTTCAATCATATTTGACTTCGCCTGTGCCCAAAAAAATAACAAATAAATAAGTACTCGGGAAAGCTAACGATGACAATGACCATAACAACGAAGACAAAATGTAGGTAATGTTTCATACATTTAGAAGCATTACAAATGCTTCTTATATCATTCTAACAATTATAAACATAGAGGTTAGACCTAAACAATAATATAAATGAAGAGAATACTAGCTGTGGTGAAGTACAATAAGACAAGACAACAAGAAGAAGTGCATAGAAGTGGGTGACAACTGGTGTAGTTAGTTAAAAGCGTAATCCTATTAGTTAAGCTTTGTTAGTTATGGTTAATTAGCAGTAAGTAGTTGTATATAAGGGAGCTCATGTAATAGCTTTGTCAGGTTTTTAATCAGAGAAGAAAAGCAGTAACAATTTTTTCTCATATGAAGTTTCTCATCATGTAGTCATATACATCTGAGTTCTCAACATGGCATCACAATCCAATCCTAGCTGAAAACTAGGTATCGACCACGGCTACTGATAACAGAGGAAAACTCAAAAAATGAACTAGGTCTACAGAGAACAAATACCCTCCCCTCGTTAATAAGAATGGTCTAGAGGTCAAAAGTGTGTTGGTTCTTGAAAGGAACGTAAAAATCTGTTGATTTCTGTAATTCTAGACACAACATAATTAGATGGAGTTATTCAAGTGTTGACTAAACTATTATTGTATATAGAACAAACTTTACATTTTGTTAAGAACTGACTTCATGTTATTCCATATCCAGCGGCCAAAATTGAAGCAAAAGGAAATTTTGGTTCAAGAATGAATCGGTGATAACGAATTCGTTACAGAGAAGAGACCATGAGAAATTAGACACAACACAAAAATATCCAAATACAACATCCAACTCATGGGATATCTCACTCTTTAATATTTCCAATTTATTGATTCAGTTGTATTCATCAAACTTTATCAAGCTGAAAATTTTTAAGCCAATATTCTAGCAAATTAGTTATAGGAAAGGAATCATTCACCAGAAATTGAGAATTTTAAAGCCAATCTTCTTACTTTTAAATGCAAAATTAGAGGAATAATTCATCAAAATTTGAAATAGAATGGAACAAAATTAAACCTAATAGCAAAATCTTCTTGAGACTTGAGAGAGAAAGTTCATGGTCTTAAGAGAAAGATTTTATCGAAGATAATATTAGACCTTTTACTAGAAAATATGTACATAATATACCTAGTTTTGGTTCACGTGTACCACAATTTAGACAGTAAATCTGCCCCTGATCGAAGTACACTTCCATAACTATGGTTCTGATTCAATTCAAACCTGGTACAGTTACAACTTACTGATAACTTGACTTACGAGAAAATATGGCCCAACTTCTAGGATTTTATGAGGTAGTACATTGTAGATTTTAACTCTTATAGCGTTGTTTTAAATAGAAACCAAAAAAATAAATGTATGTTATGGGGTAATTACCATTAGAACTCCAAGCTAATTTGATGAGCCTTTGTCTTGTATATTTAAGGATCTTAAACCTTTTCAAGAAAGAAAGCCAACATATGTAATTATTACGTGAGGATAGGAAACCGTTAAGGCGAAGAAATTGTATACGATCGAAATAGATTTCGGCTTTCGTACGATTGATTAAGTTTGAAACATAATCGATCAAAATAATACTTCGAGATGGGTTTCGAAGATGGTACAAAGAAGCTTCGAATCCGAGGGGCCGATCAATGTCGAGCTCGATATTATAATCAAGCTCGAATCCAAATCGAGCTATGATGCAAAGTAAAGTTGTCGCGATTATGATCCAGAGACCGACCAATATTGACCCCGAATCAATTCAAGGGTCCGAGTCAGAATCGAGCTCAAGCCAAGATCGAGAGCTCGAGTCAAGACCGAAAACTCGAATCAATATCGAGCTTATAGACAAGAGCTGTTGCAATCCCACTAGAGGAGAGAATTTTGACAGGAATTGTGGAAAAGCTGATTTATCATGGGTCTTCCACTACGTATTTTTAATTATATCTAAAGTAAGATCCCTCCACTATAAAGGAGATAGTTATTATTTCTGTAGTGAGCAAGTTTTTTGCTTACATTGTAATTGATATTCTACTATAGCGAAAAGTTATTCTTTTAAGCTTCTTAAATTGATTCCACTTATTTAGTCCTAAAGTTCACCTTCTTTGCAACCTTATCTATTTTGTAATCTTTGTAATTCATACTTGATATTTCTATTTATCCTTACAATTTGTATTAAGTTGCACCACATATCCTTAGAACCACGTACAAATTCAACTCTATCCGTTTTTCGGGTAAACAGTTTGGCGCCCACCGTGGGGCTAAGGATAACAGTGGTTATTTGATACGAATATAAAAAAATACACCATTGTGTTTTGCGCTTGTTTTCGAAAATATCTTGGATTTCGGATTAGCAACGACTAACTACCAAGCAAATGGCTTCACCAATCGACAACGGAGTCGGTCTTCAAGATGAGAACAATAACTTGACACCCAGTACCGAACGACCACTTGTAAACGCCGTTGGAGCTCGAATCAGAGTGCTGATAGATATCAATTTGCATGTAGCCATTGAGGTGAGCCTACATTCTGAACCCAAAAATAGCATTCATGGTGGCACTCGGTCTGCAGCTCGTGATACCCATAACGTCGAGGAAAACGGCGTTAGCTTGCGTATGATTTTTGAAATGTTGAAAGTTCAACAGGCAGCAATAGCTCAATTGCATAGCCAAACCCAGCTACAAAGCGGGCCAGAGCCCAATCCACCTTGAGAAATCACCCACAGAACGGAGCCAGCCATAGTGAAGTCAAATGAGCAAGAATCGGGGACTACTCCCGAAATTGCTAAATTGCTTGAGGAACTCACAAAGAGAGTCGAAGCCAATGATAAAAAAGTAGAAACTTATAACTCTAGGGTTGATCAGATTTCGGGAGCTCCACCAATGATAAAAGGGTTGGATTCAAAACAATTCGTGCAAAAACCTTTTCCCTCGAGCGCAGCCCCGAAACCAATCCCAAAAAAATTCCGTATGCCCGAAATTCCCAAATATAATGGAACGATCGATCCCAACGAGCACGTCACTTCTTACACATGTGCCATCAAGGGAAATAATTTAGAAGACAATGAAATAAAATCTGTGTTGTTAAAAAAATTCTGAGAGACCCTCTCGAAGGGAGCAATGATTTGGTATCACAACCTACCACAAAATTCCATCGACTTATTCGCCATGTTAGCAGATTCTTTTGTGAAAGCACAAGTCGGTGCCATTAAAGTCGCAACAAGGAAATCGGACCTCTTTAAGGTAAGACAAAAAGGATAACGAGATGTTGAGGAAGTTTGTATCTCGTTTTCAAATGGAACGAATGGACCTGCCACCAGTCACAGACGATTGGGCTGTTCAGGCTTTCACTCAAGGTTTGAACGAACGAAGTTCGACGGCTTCACGATGGTTAAAGCATAACCTGATCGAATACCCAGCCATCACGTAGGCCGACGTGCACAATCGGTACCAATCAAAAATTAGGGTCGAAGATGATCAATTGGGGTCTGAACCTGATGTTCGAAGGGATACTAATCGAGAACAAGGTCTGATCGAGGATCGATACCAACCGTACAACGGAAACCGCAGAGTCAGTGAATCGAGACATAACCTCGGACAAAATAACAAAAGAAGTGATCGAGGTCAAGGGTCCCGGGGGCTGATGAACAGAAGCAGGTTCGATAGGCCTGCCGGATCTAAGGAAGCGCCTCGGTTATCGGAATATAACTTCAGCATTGATGCATCCGCCATCGTTTCGGCTATCGGACGCATCAAAGACACTAAATGGCCTCTACCCATGCAGACTGATCCTACCCAGAGGAATCCCAATCAAATGTGCGAATATCATGGCACCCATGGCCACAGAACGGAAGATTGCAGGCAACTAAGAGAGGAAGTCGCCCGATTATTCAACAAAGGGCACCTTCGAGAATTTTTAAGCAATAGGGCGAAGAACCATTTTAAAAATAGGGATTTCGGCAAGCAAAACGAACAAGAAGAACCATAGCACATCATTCACATGATCATCGGCGGTGCCGACACCTCTCAGGGGCCGGTGCTTAAACGCACTAAGACATCGATTGTGAGAGAAAAGCGATCTCGAACTCAATATTACACACCTACAGGAACTTTGTCCTTCAATGATGAAGATGCAAAAGGAGTCATACAACCTCATAACGATTCACTGGTAATATCTGTACTCATGAATAAAACTAAAGTTAAGCGTGTGTTGATTGATCCAGGTAGCTCGGCCAACATCATCAGATTGAAGGTCGTAGAACAACTCGGCCTGCAGGACCAGATCGTACCCGCAATCCTGGTTCTAAACGGATTCAATATGGCATGTGAAATCACCAAAAGCGAGATAATTCTACCGATAAATGTAGCCAGGACCATCCAGGAAATGAAGTTGCACGTGATCGAAGGCGACAAGAGGTACAATGCCCTTTTTGGAAGCCCATGGATCCACAACATAACAGTTGTACCTTCGACCCTACACCAGGTTCTTAAATTCCCAACACCGAGAGGAGTCAAAATAGTGTACGGAGAACAACCAGCCACAAGAGAAATGTTCGCCATCGAGGAAGCGAAACCAATATCCTCGCCTTCGCCAGTAAAGGGATCGGGCTCAGAAAGGGAACGAGATACCAAATAGCAACCACAGACATCGGCTTTGACCCTACCAGATAACCAGAAGATCGAAGAAGATGATGATCAGAGGATCCCTCGATCCTTCATGATTTTCAATGATTTCGACGCTACCAAATCAATGATTGAGGAATTGGAGCAAGTCACACTAATCGAGCACTGGCCCGAACCGAAGGTATACCTGGGAACGTGGTTGATCCCAGAACTCGGGAAGAAACTTATTCAATTTCTTATCGATAACATTGATTGCTTTATCTGGTCCCATTTATATATAACATGGATCCCACCGGGCATAACGACGCATCGGCTAAGCTTGGACCCTAGGTTCAGACCGGTGAAGCAAAAGAGAAGACCCCAGTCCGAGGTAAAGCATGCATTCATAAAGGACGAGGTAACCAAACTTCTCAAGATAGGGTCCATTCGGGAAGTGAAATATCCCGAATGGTTAGCCAATGTAGTTGTAGTGCCTAAAAAGGGAACAAACTTAGAATGTGTGTGGATTATAAGGATTTGAACAAAGCATGCTCCAAAGATTTCTTTCCGCTGCCCAACATCGATCGCATGATCGATGCCACGGCCGGCCATGAGATCCTTACTTTTATTGATGCCTATTCCGGGTATAATCAAATCCAAATGAACCCGGAAGACCAGAAAAAGACTTCATTTGTCACCAAATATGGAACATATTATTATAATGTGATTCCTTTCAGGCTAAAAAATACAGGAGCTACTTACCAACGCCTAGTAAATAAAATGTTCGAAAACAAATAGGTAAATCAATGGAAGTTTATATTGATGACATGCTAGTTAAGTCTCTGCGTGCAGAGGACCATTTGACCCATTTGCAGGAAACGTTCGAGATTTTGAGGAAATACAACATGAAGCTCAACTCGAAAAATGTACTTTCGGGGTCGGTTCGAGCAAGTTCCTCGGCTTCATGGTGTCAAATCTGGGAATCGAGATTAACCCCGATAAAATCAAGGCCATCAAAGACATCACCATCGTGGATAGCGTGAAAGCCGTACATAGGCTAACGTGACGGATTGCAGCCTTAGGCCGATTCATTTCGAGATCGTCAGATCGAAGTCACAAATTTTTCTCTCTACTCAAAAAGAAGAACGATTTCGCTTGGACCCCGGAATGCCAACAGGCATTAGAGGAATTAAAACGATATCTATCGAGCCCGCTATTACTTCATACTCCAGAAATAGACGAAAAACTTTGCTTGCACTTGGCAGTATCCAAATCGCAGTAAGCGGTGTCCAAGTTCGAGAAGAGCAAGGTACGCAATTTCCCATTTATTATATAAGTCGGACCTTAGGAGAAGTAGAAACTAGATATCCGCACATAGAAAAATTGGCACTTGCACTGATAAGCGCCTCTAGAAAATTAAGACCGTACTTTCATTGTCACCCCATATGTGTATTAACTACTTACCCTCTTCGTAATATTTTGCACAAGCCCGAACTATCAGGCCGATTGGCCAAATGGGCCGTCGAACTCAGTGGGTACGATATCGAATATCAATCCAGTACGACCATCAAGTCTCAAATTTTAGCAGTTTTCGTGGCCGATTTCACGCCAACTCTCGTACCCGAAGTCAAAAAAGAACTCTTGTTGAAATCGGGTACGTCATCGGGGGTATGGACCCTTTTTACGGATGGGGCTTCGAACGTGAAGGGGTCCAATCTAGGCATAGTTTTAAAGCCACCCACGGGTAATACTATTAGGCAATCTATTAAAACTACCAGGTTGACTAACAACGAGGCCGAGTATAAGGCCATGATTGTAGGTCTCGAGCTAGCTATAAGCTTGGGAGATGAAGTCATTGAAGCCAAGTGTGACTCTTTGCTGGTGGTGAATCAAGTAAACAAAACCTTCGAAGTTCGAGAAGATAGAATGCAAAGGTATTTGGACAAATTACATGTCACTTTGCACCATTTCAAACAATGGACTTTACAGCATGTTCCACGAGAGCAAAACAGTGAGGTTGATGCACTTGCGAATTTGGGATCATCGATCGAGGAAGGTGAGTTGAGCTCGGGGACTGTCGTTCAACTCTCGAGGTCCGTGATCGAAGAAGGTCATGCCGAGATAAATTCTAAGAGCTTAATCTAGGATTGGAAAAATAAGTATATTAAATACTTAAAGAACGGAAAGGTCCCATCGGACCCTAAAGATTCAAGGGCTCTACGAACCAAAGCTGCTCGATTCACGTTGGCTTCAGATGGAACGCTATACCGAAGGACATTCGATGGACCATTGGCAGTATGTTTAGGTCCGGGAGATACCGATTACATCCTACGTGAGGTGCACGAGGGTACTTGTGGGAATCACTCTGGTGCCGATTCATTAGTCCGAAAAATAATCAGGGCAGGGTATTATTGGATCGATATGGGCAAAGATGCAAAGGAATTTGTTAGAAAATATGACAAATGTCAAAGGTTTGCACCAATGATCCATCAACCCGAAGAGCAACTTCACTCAGTCATATCCCCATGGCCATACATGAAATGGGGAATGGATATCGTCGGCCCTCTGCCATCGGCCCCAGGTAAAGCTAAATTCATTTTATTTATGACTGACTATTTCTTTAAATGGGTTGAAGCACAGGCATTCGAGAAAGTAAGAGAGAAAGAGGTTATAGACTTTATCTGGGATCATATCGTATGTCAGTTCGGGATACTAGCCGAAATAGTGTGTGACAATGGGAAACAATTTGTCGGCAGCAAAGTGACAAAATTCTTCGAAGACCACAAAATAAGAAGGATATTATCAACACCGTATCACCCCAGTAGGAACGGACAGGCTGAATCAACAAACAAAACTATCATTCAAAACCTAAAGAAGAGGATGAACGACGCTAAAGGAAAATGGAGAGAAATCCTACCCGAAGTCCTTTGGGCATATCGAACAACCTCAAAATCTAGTACGGGGGCAACCCCGTTCTCCTTAGTATATGGCTCTGAAGCCTTAATACCAGTCGAAGTCGGCAAACTCAGTGCCAGATTTTGATATACAACAAAAGAATCAAATAACGAGGCTATGAACACTAACCTCAAATTATCGAACGAAAAACGAGAAGCTGCTCTCGTCCAATTGGCCGCCCAAAAGCAACGAATCGAAAGATACTATAATCGAAGAACCAAGCTCCGCCATTTTAAGCCCGAGGACTTAGTGCTAAGGAAAGTCACCCTCAATACCCGAAATTCAAACGAAGGAAAACTAGGACCGAACTGGGAAGGACCATATCAGGTTCTCGAAAACGTCGGAAAGGGATCATACAAGCTCGGCATTATAAACGGCAAACAACTATCAAGCAATTGGAATGTGTCGCATCTAAAACGATACTACTGCTAAGGTACGACCTTCCCGTATTCGTTTACATTTCAAAACTAACCCCTGCAGAAGTCCGATCAGGAGCTAATATGGATCCTTCAATACGAAGCCTTAGGTCTGAAAGCACGCGTTGCACTCTTTTTCCCTTAGACCGGTTTTATCCCAAATGGGTTTTTCGGCAAGGTTTTTAATGAGGCAACCAATGATCGTGCTGTACTTGGAAACAATATGACAGTATCTGAGGCCTCTTTACAATCGACCTCGAATACTGGGGGGCATTAGCCCTCAAATATATCAAGTTCTGATGCAAGAAAGTTATTTCGCAACAACGGGGTTCCAATAGGAAAAGTTGTAAGAGCCAAATGGTCAAAACGAACCATGCTCATGTAGTTGGCCCGGGCCTGACGCAAAACATGAACGCATGTATAATGACTTGCAAAGAAAGTTCTCCTCTTTACCGATATCTTATATCCAAGAAAAATTCCTCTATTTTGAGATTTATTATACAAACAGAATTAAGATAAATCTCTGAGTTCGAGCAAGTACTCACTCGACCATTATGCCTACGGGCTACATTATTTCAAGTTCAAATCATTCACTCGACTACTAAGCCTACGGGCTACTTTTATCTCCGAGTTCGAGCAAGCACTCACTCAACCATTATGCCTACGGGCTGCATTACTTCGAGTTCGAAACATTCGCTCGACCACTAAGCCTACGGGCTACTTTTATTTCGAGTTCGAGCAAGCACTCACTCGACCATCATGCCTACGGGCTATATTACTTCGATTTCGAAACATTCACTCGACCACTAAGCCTACGGGGTACTTTTATTTCGAGTTCGAGAAGCACTCACTCGACCATCATGCCTACTGGCTACATTACTTCGAGTTCGAAACATTCACTCGACCACTAAGCCTACATGTTATTTTTATTTCGAGTTCGAACAAGCACTCACTCGACTATTATGCCTACGGGATACATTAATTTGAGTTCGAAACATTCACTCGACCACTAAGTCTACGGGCTACTTTTATTTTGAGTTCGAGCAAGCACTCACTCGACCATCACGCTTACGAGCTACATTATTTCAAGCTCGAATCACTGACTCAACTAATAAGCCTAAAGGCTACATCACTTCAAGTTTGAGTAAAGCCTATGTTCAGACAATCACTCAACTCGACCACTAAGCATACGAGCTACTTTATTTCAAGTTTGAGTAACCGCTCGCTCGGTTATAGAGGCTACGAAGTCCAAATTTGATTAAGTTGTTTAAATCCTTGTGAAAATATTCATAAGGCATGAATAAAGTCTTCACAAGGCAGGAAACAAAACAGAAGCAAGTCTGCAAAAAGGGGGATATTTTTATATACAAAAATTGTTTACATGATTGATTACAACGTAAAAATTAAGGACTAAGCTTCCTGGTCATCCCCAGGAGCGGTCTCTTCTCTATCCCCCCCCCAATTCTCGGATCCGCTCTTACTCCCATCGTCATTATCATTTTCATCATCATAGTCATCGGAAACCAAGGCTTCAGTATCGGCTTCGAGTTCTTTGGCCCTTTTTATCTCTTTAGCGAGGTCGAAACCTCGAGCATTTAGCAAATTCGGCATTTAGCAAATTCGGCGACCCAATGTGATCGAGTATCGGCGGTCTCGGCTGCCTCTCGTGCTTGGACCTGGGCAGCTTTAGCATCGGCCCGATAGAAAACCACGAGTACATCCGCATCGGCCTTTGCCTTTTCGGCGTCATATTTGGCCTTGGCAAGTACAGAGGCCAACCGAGCCTCGAGCTCCTCTATTTTTCTTGCTTGGACCGAGCTTTTCTCCTTCATTTTTTAAAGTTGGTTTTTGGTTGATGACAATTAGGCTCGAGCAGTTTCTTTCTCTGCAGCAAAGCGGTCCATTCCTTCTTTCCACTTCAAAGACTCCGCTCTTATCACATCGACTTCTTCACGGAGTTTTCCGATCATCTCGATTTTCTGCTGCAACTGTGAGACCGAAAGATTAGCCATCATTTCGGTATCAAGCCCATAGGCTTTTAAAAGCATTATTACTTGCTCGGATAGATCGATCTGATCTTGGCGAGACCTGGCCAACTGAGCTTGGAGGTCTTTTATTTCCTCTCCCCTTTGG
The DNA here is from genome assembly GCF_000715075.1 of Nicotiana tabacum. Lineage (NCBI taxonomy): Eukaryota > Viridiplantae > Streptophyta > Magnoliopsida > Solanales > Solanaceae > Nicotiana > Nicotiana tabacum. The sequence goes on from NC_134103.1 coordinate 17,137,423, forward strand.
CCCAAAATTAGCTTTAAGGAGTTCCTCTCCTCCGTAACTCGTTGAAGCTCGGCCTCGAATCGATACAGCTCGGTTCGGGACTGAGAACATGATTCTCGATGAACTGCCGCTGCCTGCAAAGAAAGAAGAAATGAAGTAAGAAAAGAAAAGCAAACTTAAAGGTAATGCTATATGATTTAAGGCCTACCTGATTCAAAGCTTGCTGCACTCCGTGAAAAAGATTTGATGCATCACTTGTACCGGTAGTGTCTTCGACGCCGATGAACAGGTCATGAAAAGGATCCTCTCCATCATGAGGCCTATCTAATATGAGGGCCCCCAAAGCTTGGGCTTACCGAATCGCCCCTGCGGAAAAAGCAGGGAAGGTAGGCGAGCCTCCGATTACTACTGCCCCAAATGAGTCATCTGGGGCATTCTCTTCGGTTCGAAAAGATTCGGGAAGATCCCCTTTCAGACATATCCCTCATTCGTCGGCTTCGATGGGAAACATCTTTGATCTCCAGCAACTCGGGGACTCTGCCCGAATCTCTCTCCGATATATCCTCAAATCAAGGCGGAGCCTTATGAACCACCATTGATCCAGCTGTATGTGGAACGTCGGTGGTCTTCTTTGTTCGGGCCGCCAGAGCAGACCATCGTTCTCTTTTTCTTCTTCTTCATCCCTCAGACGCAGAACTGATTCTATAGTCAAAGGAATGGAATTCTTGCTCAGCTTACGAGCCGTCCTCTTCATCGATTTTTGATCTTCGAGGACGGGGGCTCTTTTCCTCTTATTATCTTTCACCGGCTTTGGGACAGAGGTCGAAGCCTCTTCCTCGGCAGACGAGGGCCTCAAAACCGCATCCTTGCCCACACTTGTATACGAAAATTTTTACTGAAGTATGTGAAAAGCATCTTATTCGAATTACCAAAAGATACGAGAGAAGTGCTCACCGTGATTTTTGGCCTCCCATCGGCCATTTGACAAGTCGCGCCATGAGCGCTCGGCATATGAGGAGGTCGAAACCAGATCATGTACCCAGTTCTTGAGATCGGGCACTGCGTCGGGCATCCAGGAAACCGCTGCATCACAAAAAGGGAATATTGGTGAGAAAAGAAATGAAAGAACAACATAATAGGAGATAACAGCAGAATTATACTTACGCTTCATGTTCCACTCCTCGGAAAAAGGCATCTTTTCGGTTGGGATCGGGTCCGAAGTCCTCACTCGAATGAACCGGCCATCCAGCCTCGATCCTTATCATTGTCCATACTCGAGAACAAAGCCTTGGTAGCTCGATGTTGGAGTATTATTAACCCTCCTCGAAAAAGGCAAGGATGGTATAATCGGACAAGATGATCGAGGGTGAAAGGCATCCCCTCGATTTTACTCACAAAATATCGGATCAAAATAACGATCCGCCAAAAGGAAGGATGTATCTGGCCTAGGGTTATTAAGTATTTACGACAAAAGTCTATGATAATAGAGTCGAGGGGACCTAACGTGAAAGGGTAAGTATACACGCTTAAAAACCCTCTCATGTAAGTAGTAATATCCTCTTCAGAGGACGACACTTCCACCTCTTTGTTCTCTCAGTTACAATCTCTCTTTATCCGCTCGATGTACTCCCGAGTTATCAAACAAATATATCTCGATACTGGCTCACATCGGCCAGGGACCGGTGAACCTCTATCAAGTTTGTAATCAGAGGTAAAAACATACGCCGCCGGAACGCACTCATCAGGACGGGGATCCACCGGTCTTTTATCGGCGGCGAATTGAGAAGAAGAAGCTTTTTCTTTTTGGGGGACGGTTTTGGATGTCTTCACCATTTTAGATTTAAAGAAGGTGACAAAGATTTGGTAATTCAGAAGAAGAATTTTGCAAAGACGAATCACAGATTTGCGAATAAACTCAGAAAATACAAAAAAGAAATTGGGAAATTTGGAAGATTGAAGATGTAAAAGTGATAAATAATAAAAGGAAGGGTTATTTATAGGTTTAAGCAATGGCGGTTCAGTATCAGCGATGGCCGACTACCGTCTGACATGTATTAAATACCTTGAAAGACTAAATCGACAGGACAGCTATCACGTGCGTCATGGTCGAGCCCAATGTAAACGTCAGCTTATAATCTGATCGAGCCGTTGAAAAATCATATCGTTTCTCACCACATTCTTCCTGAGAAACGAGGGGACTATCTGTATACGGTCGAAATAGATTTCAGCTTTCGTACAATTGATCAAGTTCGAAACATAATCGAATGAAGTAAGACTTCGAGATGGGTTGCGAAGATGCTACAAACAAGCTTCGAGTCCGAGGAGCCGATCAATGTCGAGCTCGATATTATAATCAAGCTCGAATCCAAATCGAGCTATGATGCAAAGTAAAGTTGTCGAGCTTATGATCCAGAGACCGACCAACATTGACCCTGAATTAATTCAAGGGTCCGAGTCAGAATCGAGCTCAAGCCAAGATCGAGAGTTCGAGTCAAGACCGAAAACTCGAGTCAATATCGAGCTTATAGACAAGAGCCATTACAATCCCACTAGAGGAGAGAATCTTGGCGGGAATTGTAGAAAAGCTGATTTATCATTGGTCTCCCACTACGTATTTTTAATTATATCTAAAGTAAGATCCCTCTACTATAAAGGGGATAGTTATCATTTCTGTAGAGGGCAAGTTTTTTGCTTACATTGTAATCCAAGCACCATATTCTCCTATAGCGAAGAGTTGTTCTTTCAAACTTCTTAAATTGATTCCACTTGTTTAGTCCTAAAGTTCACCTTCTTTGCAACCTTATCTATTTTGCATTCTTTGTAATCCATACTTGATATTTCTATTTATCCTTACAATTTGTATTAAGCTGCACCACATATCCTTAGAACCACGTACAAATTCAACTCTATCCGTTTTTCGAATAAACAGAATGAAGCCATTACTTTTGAATACATGTATAAAGTTATATTTTGAGACCTCTGAACTCACAGCCACTAGCAAGGTCCTCCGATGGAAATTACTAAACAATTCATCAATTACAGATTCATATCTTGGAGCCGACGAACAGAGAATTTTCAAATTTATGTGTTTGATACAAAGTGATTGAATCTCGTTTACAAGATTGTATGAATGAAATCTGACCTCCTTCATAGAGAATGAAAAATAATATTCAATAAAAAAATTGTCAAACTTGAATGAAAAAATTTTCTACTCTGAAATTGTTGAAAAAATACTAAATATGGAAGTACCAAATAGAAGAATAAAGATGCAACCATAAACAAAGAAAATGTCTAGGACATGAAGAATCGATTCGGGGCACGCTATGTAAGGTGTTGCATTCATAATAGATTCCTAAGCTACCTAGGTGCAAATAACATAATGGCGTCCTACTCCCAGCAAAATGTTGTGCATTTTCAAAAATAAGCATATTAATTTTGAATCAATCAAAATAACAACCAACATAATTAAGCTATCAATTGATCATTTAGCCATGTAACATATCTTAGATTGATCAGATGCTGGACAAGGTGATATTTTCACCCAAATTTTCAGCACAAGTTCTAAAGTGAAACAACCTGTTGATTCCATGAACATACTTTAATCCGATCTCAACTTCCATTAGCCTTGAACACGAGCCTGAGTCTTTTTTTCATATATCTATCAGCTTGGACGAACGCAAATTGGGAGTAACAATGATAGCATCAATCAAGTGAGTTTTTGACCAATATTATCCCTTATCTTTAAGAGTAGGTCTATTTTGGTTCCTCAAATATAGCTCTCAACATATTTAGTCCCTTAAATATGCTAAAGTGGAGCACATTTAGTCTCACTAACACAATGTGTTAAAAAACTAATGGTGTTATCCAACTCTGATTCATGAAGCAAATCTTCTGCTCTGAATCAAAATGTTTCCTCTCCTTTTATTGGTTAACACAAATTATCACTTTAATTCCACATTTTTAGATAATGTCTTCTAAAATTTTGACCTTGAAAATATTCCCTTCTTTGCCAGTTTTCAATGAGAAAATGACACTGCATAGCAGCTGTAATATATATATATACATACACACATATACATTTTGTATGTACATTGTATAGCAGTTATAATATATATACATTTTGTATGTTAATATACAAAAATTATACAAATTTTATATACTTTTTCCGCTACCAGATGTAAATAATTTCTAACACGGGCTAAAAGTGATAATATAACCTGGTTATTCGTTTGCTTCAATAATATGCCTAGAAGTGATCCTGCCAATTTTATTTTTTTTTAAATTTTAACTTTTTTTAAAAAAAAATCAACCGAAATTTTTAAATATATATTTTTCGGCTATTCTTTTTACAACGGCTATACAGTGTCATTTTCTCATTGAAAACTGGCACATAAGGGGATATTTTCAAGGTCAAAATTTTAGAAAACATCATTTCAAAATAAGGAATTAAAGTGATAATTTGTGTTATCCAATAAAAGGAGAGGAAATATTTTGTTTCAGAGGAAAAGATTTGCTTCATGAATCATAATTGGGTAACACCGTTAGTTTTTTAACATATTGTGTCAGTGAGACTAAAGATACTCCACTTTAGCATACTTAAGTGACTAAATACGCTCAGGATTATATTTGAGGGACCAAAATAGACCTATCCTCAAAGACAAGGGACAATATTGATCAAAAACTCTCAACCAAGTCAACCATTTTACTTCAGCTCAAATTCTCCAATTCAGGACTCAAAAGTTTGATTCTATTCAACCTCTTGCACAAACAAAGAGACAAGGATTTAAGACCCGAGAATGCAGGGGAAATCTCTTCAGGAAATCCGAACGTATTCACAATTCTATTTCTAGGGCTTGTAGCTTAGTACTACAAGCGCGCATATCAAGTTTCAACGCTTCTTCTTCTGATGAAGAACTAAACAAGTGAAACTCGAACACATTGCGAGCTTCTATTTCTATTGCCCTAATTTTATTGCCATTCACCTGAACCTTTCTAAGTTGATTCAGACGACGTGGCCCTGAGAACATAGGGAGTAACAATTTTTCAAGATTAACTCAACAATAAAAGGACACTTTTCAATAAGCTTAGAGAAATTTGCCGAAGATATACAAACAGAATCTAAACATATATCCTTTAGTAGATACAACTCACTAGCATCATCCCAATGTTTTTCTCGTCAATTTTGCAACCTTTTAAATGAAGAACGGTTAATAATCCTAGGTCTAAAACATGCATCTAAAAATTGAAAAAAGTAGTACTACATACAAAAAATAATATTCAGTGTAATTACAGTAGTCCGTCGTATTAGCAGCAAGTTTAATCATACGGTGGCGAATATGAAACCAACTATCATTATGTCCAAAATTATAGGCCATTGGATTGCAAAATCCACAGCTTGAAGAATGTGTTTGCACAAATTTGTTGTCATCGTATGATGCTATAGTGTGACACCATTTTGGGGAAACAAGGGAAGTTATTGCTCTCTGTTTGAGATTTAGAGAATATAGAATTTTGTGGAAGATTTCGTGGGCATTTGATCATAAGAATTGTAAAATTCCCAAAAAAGTGAATTTTTTATTCTAAGTGAAAAATGGTGTTTGAAAATTAGAGTTGTGTTTGGACTTGAATATGGGTTGTTTTTGAATTTTTGTGAGTGATATGAGTGAAAATTTTGCAAAATTAACTTTTTGGAGTTTTTTAAATTTTCAAAATTCATCTTCAAGTGAAAATTGAAAATTTTATGGTCAAACACTGATTTCAAAAAAAGTGAAAAATATTTCATGGCTAAACGGGCTCTTCATCTAGTAAAGTAGAAATTAAACTTTCAAAAGCCATGAGTTTTGCTTGTAGATTTTTAGCAGTATATATAATAAGGGAATCTTATACAAATATTCCAAATAAGTCCTAACTTACTAACATCTAGCCGACTTAACAAAACTAGCCAAGCACATATAAAAATTAAAAACTCAAATAAATAAAGTTTTTTTCTCTCTAATAATCACACGCAAAAATCTCCTTTCATATTTTTAAGCGTGATCATCAATATTAAATGCACGACGGAAAAAATAATTATGGATAAGGTAGCAAACAAGGTAATAATATATATACATATACATACAAGATTTCAAAAATCTATACAAAAAGGGACCTTTTTCAATGGGTATGGTTAAAATTTATTGAAAATATATAGATTAGTCAATATTCGGAATTTGAGAAGATTGGAGGTGATTTGGATTGATTTGGTATCAAAATTTGTAGTTACAATCATGTTCAAAAAATTCGTCTATGACACATGTAGCACGCATGTATCACACACATAGGTATACATGGATATACATGTGATACACAAATGATACACAGTGTTATACACATATCATTTTTTCATGTTCATCTTCTACTTTGAATTTTCAATTCAAACCACTTCAAAACTTTACCAAATCATCCCAAAATCGTGATTCAAACTCCTTAAGATGTACGCAATCTATTCTAAGAACACACACTCAAAAAAAGTAAAAAATTTGGTATTTTGGCTACAAATAGCTAATTGGCTAATATTAGTAATATTTTATGAATTGGCCAAATTTTGTAACAAACTACTTTTAAATTGACATAGCAGGTATTTTCCCTATTTATAAGCATAAGCAAGCCTGTCAAATTGGGCCCAAGCCCAAATGACCCACCAAACTCGTCCAAGGTTGGGTTGTTATTGACCCGTCCATTTATTGAACTCAGTCCATCTTGACCCAACCCATCTCGACCCATTTAAAGTTAGGCTGATTTTTAGCTCAATTGATCCATGAATAACTTTACCAAAATATCTTAGAAATAATTCTTTTTTGTTAGATATGTTATATATGAAACAATACATATTAATGAAACTTACACATCTAATTTTTGCGGATGATCTCATGATATTTTGTATAGGAAATATCTCATCAATGTGTTGAGTAATAGAGGCCCTGAAACATTTCTCTGCTACTACTGGACTAATAGCTAATCTGGAGAAGTCTAGTATTTTTATTGCTGGTATTGATGATGCCACATATCGTTGGAGAAGACCGGATTTGCCTTAGGTACCTTTTGTAACAACCCGATCGATCGTTTTGAGCTTTAGAATGTCGTTCGGCAGTTTGAGGTCTTGAGTAGCTTCACTTCAGATATTATGACTTGTATGCATGGTCGAAATTTAATTTCGGAAAGTTCGGAGTTGATTTGAAAAGAAAATTCTAATTCCGGAAGCCTTAAGTTAGAGGAATTGACAAAAGTGTGATTTTTTAGTAAACGACCTCGGAATCGGGATTTGAAGGTTCCAACAGGTTCGTATGATGATTTTGGACTTGGACGTATATCCGGATCGGATTTTGGATGACTCGGGAACGTTTCGACACCTATTGTGAAAGTTGGCATTTTGGAAGAATTTCATAAAAATTGAGTTAAAGCATATTTCAATATTATCGATGTCCGTTTGGGGATTTCGAGTCTGAGAATAGCTCTGTATGGTGATTCTGATATTGGGAGCGTGTCCGGAAGTAAATTTCCAGGTCTGTAGGTCATTTCGGGGCCTTTTGGCGAAAGTTAGAAATTTGAAGGTTTTTGAAAAGTTTGACCGGGAGTGCACTTTTTGATATCAAGGTCGGATTATGATTTCGGGATTTAGAGTAGGCCCGAAATGTCGAATGTGACTTGTGTGCAAAATTTGAGGTCAATCGGACGTGATTTGAAAGGTTTTGGCATCAAATTTAGAAGTTTGAAGTTATAAAGTTCATCAAGCTTGAATTGGGGTGTGATTCATGATTTCGATGTTGTTTGGCATGATTTGAAGGATCGATTAAGTCCGTATTGTATTTTAGGACTTATTGGTATAATTGGTTGGGGTCCCGAGGGCCTCGGGTGGATTCCAGAAGGTTAACGGATCGATTTTTAAACTTAAGAATTTTTGAAGCTTAATATTTCTTGTGTAATCACACCTGCGTAACTTTGGCCGCAGGTGCGAGATCACGGGTGCGGTGAATTGCTCGCAGAAGCGAGAATGGACTGGAGTCGGGGGAGCCGCAGAAGCGGACTAGAGCAGTGCACCTGCGGGTGCGCAGGAGCGAGGCAGTTGCCGCTGGTGCGTAAAAATACGCATATGCGCGAGAGCAGGTTGCATCTGCGACGCCCGCAGAAGCGTAAAGACTTCTGCATGTGCGAGTTCTTGGATGGGCTGTGAGGACCGTAGGAGCGGAATTTGGACCGTACCTGCGGAGCCGCAGAAACGGTCAGGTCATCGCAGGTGCGATGAATGCTGGGCAGTGTGTTCTCTTTAAATTGGGGGTTTGGCTCATTTTCACTTTATTTCGTCCATAGGAGAAGATTTTAGAGCACTTTTGGAGTGCCATCTTCATCAACTATAATGAGGTAAGTGATTTCTTCACATTGTGAGTTAAATACATGGTTTTTACATGGATTCAGGCATGAAATTTATAGAAATTGTGGGATTTTGAAAGAAACCTAGAAATTTATATTTTTGAATTTCGACCACGAATTAGGGCATGGAATTGAGAACAAATCATATATTTGAGTTCATGATGTTATGGGTAGTAGTTATCTTCAAAAAATTCCGAAATACGGGCACGTGAACCCGGGAGTGAATTTTAGGAATTCTTAAATTTGGGTTGAAAAATCACTTTAATAGCTAGGAAGTGAACTCTTGAGCATGTATTGACTATTTTATACTCCCTTCGTTTTAATTTATGTGAACTTATTTTCTTTTTAGTCTGTGCCAAAAAGAATGACCACTTTCTTTATTTGGAAACAATTTACCTTTATGCAATGATTTATAGCCACACAAAATATATGTGCCTCATTTTACACCACAAGTTCAAAAGTCTTCTCTCTTTTCTTAAACTCCGTGCCCAGTCAAATAGGTTCACATAAATTGAAACGGAGGGAGTATAATATTTTACTAGCTTCGATCGTTTGGCGCCATGTAGAGGATTTAAAAGCACAATTTTGGATCAGAAAGTAAGCTTTGAGACGAGGTAAGTCTCTTGTCTAACTATGTGAGGAGGAAATTACCCCTAGGTGTTGTATGTTGATGTGTGCTACTTGTTGTGGGGGATACGTACACACGAGGTGACGAGAGCCCGTACGTAGCTACATTCATGTTATTGTCCAGGTAGGCTTAGGTTCAGATCATGATGTAGGTGCACTATTTGAGCATTTTCTTGCCTATTAAATTCCCTTGTTTTACATTTCTACTTGAGACTAGACTTGCTATTGTAGAGACTTCACGAATTCATGATTAGTCACCGAATAACTTTACTCCTCTTACGGCATGTTTCCTTGATATATATACTTCATTGAAAGGTTTTCGTTAAAGAAATTACAACTCAAACGTTTATTCGTGAGTGAGGTCAAGGACCCGTCAAAACTTCTTATTCTAATGGTATCGGTCGTTTGGCTCGGAGGGATTATGTATTTCACTCTTATGGGATCGGGTCGTTCGCCTCAGCAGGATTATGTATTTCACTCTTATGGGATCGGGCCGTTCGCCTTGGCAGGACTATGTATTTCACTCTTATAGGATCGGGTCGATCGCCTCTACAGGATTTATGTACCACACTGTTATGGAAGCGGGTCGTTCGCCTTGACAGTTTAATAGATGCATCTATGGTTCATGTTGTTCGACCCTCTACATTGCACAATTTAAATATTTATGTTGGATCAGGCCGTACGCCTCGGCATTTCCTATATCATATCCTCATGGAATCGTGCGTAATATTTAACAATAAGCCAGTGTATCTATGAGTTTTCCCAATTTGAGTTATGACAATCTATCTGATGAGATCCACTATATCTATATATATGCTCTGGTTAAGGAGGGAATTTCTAATGGAGAGCTTGGGTTTCTTGTAAAGAAGGGGAGTTATACCACATGATTTATACTTGTTTATCTCATTTATTTACTCTGCCTCATATTTACTTACCTCTTTACTGTACCTAATATTATTGGACCACTAGTGAGTGTCGATGTCCACCCCTTGTCACTACTCCTCCGGGGTTTGACTAGATAATTACTGGGTACACGTTGATTACGTACTCATACTACATTTCATGCACATTTTTATGCAGGTACATATGTGACTAGTGGCCTTGTGAGAGCAGATGCGTGTATCTATGTAGGGACTTACTTGAGCTACATTTCATATTATGACCTGCAACTGGTAGAGTCTCTTTCAGAGTATTTATATTTCTTCTGTCCAAATTTATATTCCGGACAGATACTGCATTTTATTTTACATTCCTAGTTGATGCTCATGCACTAGTGACACCGAGTTTTGGGGTGATTATGGATTATTTTGTATTAAATTTGTTAAGAATATTATTGTTTACATTGTAAATTCCATCTTTTACTATTTAATTGAAGGAAAACATGACTTCAAAAATATTAAAATGATAACCAAATTAAGTATTTATTTTTGGCTTGCCTGACAGCGGTGTCCGGCGCCATCACTATCTTTAATAGATTTTGAGTCGTGACAATATGGTATCAGAGCACTAGGTTCACTTAGGTCTCACGAGTCATGAGCGAATCTAGTAGAGTCTTGCGAATCGGTACAAATATATCTGTACTTATATTCGAGAGGCTACAAGGTTGTTAGGAGCACTTCCCTTCTTGATTCCTCATCGTGCGAATTGATTCTTTTGAGGCTTGTACCTTTATTTCTTTCTTATTCAATCTTATGCGACGTGAAGTGCTTGTTATAGATTGGGAATCAAGGAATTGTCATGGTACTACAGAGGTAGTGCAAGTTGTTTCTGCCTGCGTATTTGATTGGGCTATTACCATCGCCTTGCGGAAGGTCGTCCTGTCGTTTCAGCTTAGCATAAGTATTTCCTATGGTTTTGAGATTTGGTATTGATTGTTATGATGATTTGTATGTTGTTATTGCACCATCTTGGTGTAATGGTAGGGTGTTTGTTTATGTGTCGAGGCAGTGAATGACTTGAAATGAGGTTTTTCTCAGTGCATGATTCAGAAGTTCAGCATTTTATTTCTGGCGGACGAAATACAATCGGACTAGGAATGTTTAGATTTGGGTTGATGGAATAACGAGACTTGGTATTTTCGAGCGCGGCATAGTTCTCAATTATGATGTGGTGTCATCGTCCTTGTTGAACGCGTTAAGGTTCGTCGGTGTTATGGTCTTCTTCAATTCCCCTTTGGGGAAGGGGATTGTGGAATAGTGTCGGGGAAGCGACTGTCATAGATCGCGGTGTGCAGTGGTTCAGGATCGAATCGGTGTTCCTACTGTTGATGGTTCGAGAAGGATGATCTTCATAGAGGCTTTAAAGTTGGTAGCGATCTATTGGTTCAAGTGCTACAGAGACGGATTTTGATTTAAGGCAACAACTGGACAGCGGAGGATGAGGAAGGACATGTGGAAAGTATCTTGTGGTGGTTAAACATCTAGAAGGCCAAATTTGTGAAGAGGAAGTCGAGTAGTTGCTTAAAGGAGAGGGTCTGACCAAAGTGGGAGAGTGGCAGAGTATCATATGGGTTATGTGGTAGGATAGCCACACACCTTGGGAAAGTTTAGAGTGATTTGGGATTTATGGTGAACAGTGACTGGGTCTACGGACTAATTTGGAATATTGGTTGTTATACCGAGGAAGGTTGGATATGACAGAAAGGAGTTGCTTGATATGAAGAGGGATGCAACATGACTTCGGATTTGAAATGTATTATCGCACCTTTAGTTTAAGTCAATGGGGAGTGAACAAACTTGTACAGCTGATGAATGAGTACGGGCTCAGGATGGTTTACTGATTTCATGGTGATGACGGAGCTTCTACGAAGAATTCTACTGGCTATCTAGTAAGAGGTCGAATATGTGAGTGCGGCTAGTGATTCATAATGTTCACGAAATGTTTAACAGTAGGATTTCGATAAATTTGGTAGGCCGATTGTGCAGGCTCATGCCTATGAGGAAGGAGGAATATTGGCGGGTCCCTGGGTTATGTAGTTGTAGCTTCAAGCTAAGTGGGAGAGCCCCACCATCTACGATTGTATTGCATGGTTATCTACTTGTGAGGTTTCTGGTTATCGGCATATTGGTAGGTTATTACGACTAAGGAAAGAAAACATCAGTGAAAATTTGAGCAAAGGATTGGAGGAATGTGTGTTATACTTGGGCCTTATCAGTTCATGTTCAGTTTTGAGAAGATTCAGAGTTTCTGCTTCTGGTGGAAGTAATGTACAAGGGAAAAGAATTCAGTTGGGTGCTTCTTTGATAAGATGTTTACATGCTGGCAGAGCGCTAGAGTTTGGCTTATACTCGGGACCAAGACAGAGTGGGTGACTCTCAACAGTGGTCCTAGTGGGTTCAAGAATTTGAGTACAGTACCTAAGGACTTGGAATATTCTATGTTATCATTAGGTATGTGGTGCAGTATTGTAGGAAGGTAATAGGTAGCTTCGGATTCACGGAAGGTCTTGCAGAACGGGTGTACCAGTTGGATATGTTATTGTGCGCATAAGGAGGGTATGAGAAGGTTCATGGGTATTGAGACGATGTGGTCTCGTGGATTGGGTCACTCGGGATGAGTGTTGTTGGGTTTCGTTATGTTTTGAATGGAGCTATTATTATTTCTAAGGCAAGTCTAGAGAAAATTAGAAGAAGTAGGGTCGGTTAGTAATGGTTTGAATCAGCATGATTGTGGCAATGATTAGTTCCTTTTAGAGTAAGCTGGTATTGTCTTTAGCGTCATCTGAGATCGGTGTCATGTGGAAGAGGCTTTGTGTATTGACTTGCAGATTTTTGACCCACTCTATAGAATTAGAACGACAGGTGGTATGGATGTGCGGACCTTGCTACCTGAGCGGAATGGTCGTGGGAGCATGCCCCACAATGAGATTTGTATAAGTGTGACATGCCAGTCACTTGATTGTTAAAGATTGAGACCGAATATAGAGGTCATGGTAATATTGCAAGTGCGAGAGTTTATGCCTGAGAGGCATTCTATTCCTTGGGTTGTGGACCATGTGAGTTCGTTTCGGATTTGACGGTTGTTCTTATGTGTTGTGAATAGTTCATTGTGGGTCCTTGAAGGGTTATTAGCCCAGTACGGTACGATCAGAATCGGATTGAGGTCCGTAGATAGATCTAAATGTGAATATGTGCTCTATATCAGGCCGGATATGTTCGTTTTAGCATAGCGTTATTTTCGGACATTTCGTGAGTATAAGTGTTACGACTCTATGTGTTTTTTCTTTATATTATTATGTTTGGATCGGGTAGCACGCCGCCACGGGTATATGGTTGGATCGGGTGGCATGCCGCCACAGATATGTTGTATGGATCGGGTGGCGCGCCGCCACAGATATGTTGTATGGATCGGGTGGCACGCCGCCACGGGTATCATGGTTAGATCGGGTTGCACGCCGCAACTATATCATGTGTGAATCAGGTTACACGTCGCAACAGTGTGATATTGAGTACAGTTTCCCATATCTATATTGGTTGAGTAGATCTTTCCAGAGTTCGTTTCCTTATGTATCACATTCGAGTTTGTAGCTTGTTGGCACATTGTGGCATCCTATGATACTTTTGGCAGTGTCTAAGGTGGCTTATTGTAACGACCCGGCCGGTCATTCTGACTATTGCAATCTCGTTCCCCCATTTACTGCTCAAATTATGAATTACAGTTGTTATTTGGCTTGCCGGAGTAATTGGTTTGGGTTCGGTGAGGTTTTGAAATGATTTAGAGCGCTTAGTTCCAAGGTTTAGAATTTAAGTTGAAAGGGTTGACCGGATGTTAACTTATGTGTAACGACCCCGGACAAAATTATGCTAAGGAAATTAAGGTTTGCTCGCCGCGGCTTGGATTTTTTGGGTTGAATAATACACCAATGTGTAAAGGAAAATTTTGTTGGAAAATGGTCATTTCTGCAACCACTATGCGGTCGCAGAATCACTCTGCGGACCGCATAATGGTCGCAAAGTGGATCAAGAGAGGGGTAACATTTGAGTAAAATATGCGGTGCACTATGATAACGCAAACCTGTTTTGCGGTGCATTATGCGATCGCAGAACAAGTATGCGGGCTGCATAATGACCGCAGACCGGGTCAGTAACGCCCAGCTTTGGAGGCCAAATTATGCGGCCGGTATGCGGACCGTATAACTGTGTCAGAGCTTCCATTCTTTCTAATTTTTGACCCGACCCAACTTCGATTTATAGCCCTTGAAGCTCATTTTTGAGCCAAAATCTAATATTTTAGAGAGAGGTGAGAGCATTTTAGAGAGATAAAGTGAAGACTTAGTCATTTATCCATCAATTCTTGTTCAAGGTTTGAAGATTTCACAAGGATCTTACTAGGGCTTCAAAGAGGTAAGAATTTCTTTCCTCAATTCTTCAATTTCGGGTTTGGAATAAAAATGAGTGATTTATAGTATGATTCTTGGGTATAAGAGTATTATGTATATATACCAATAAGGTTGTGAAAGGATTGTTAAGTTCAAATGGGTAAGAATTGGGTTGAAAATGGTAGAAATCTTCATAGATTTTAATTGAAGATTTGAGGGTCGAGTTGATGTCAGATTTTGGTGAAATTTATATGGTTGGACTTGTGGTTGGATGAGCATTCATTTTCTGTAACTTTTGTCGGGTTCCGAGATGTGGTCCCTATGGGCAATGTTTGAGTTAATTTCGGATTTTAATGGAAAAATTAGTATTTCCTTGTGGAATTAATTATAATAATTTGTATTGACTGATTCAAATTAATTGTGTCTAGATACGAGACTTTTGGAGATCAATTCTCGTGGCAAGGGCATAGCGGAATAAATAATTACACGAGTTGAGGTAAGTAACAATTATAAATCTGGTCCTGAGGTTATGAAACCCCGGATTTTGTTAACATGTGATTATTTTGGAGGTGGCGCACATGCTAGGTGACGGGCGTGTGGGCGTGCACCGAGGGGATTGTGACTTGGTCCGTCCCGGGAAACTGTAAAGTTGAATAATTTATTGTTAGCTATATGACCTCTATGTGTTGAAGAAATTTGACTAGAAATCATGCTTAGGCTATGTTATAGTACTGTTGAGACCCGTAGAGGTCGCGTACTTGTTGAATTATTTTTTAATTATTGTCTTGTACTCAGTCATGATTTTTCTTGCGTATTATACCTCAGTCTTTCTGGATATTTGTTGATATACTTTGTTATCTTTGTTTGGGCTGATCTTGTGATTTCTGAGAGCCCGAGAGACTTGAGAGGTTGAGGACTGAGTAAGGCCAATGGCATGCCGGTGAGGTAAGGATATTATGGCACGTGAGTTGTCCGTGCAGGATATTATTGCACGTGAGTTATCCGTGCAGATTATGGCGCTTGGCCTATAGGAGCCCCTCCGGAGTCTGTACACACCCCCAGTGAGCGCGGGTACCCATTGTGTGTGAGTGTTGAGGGCTGAGAGCCGAGTGGTTGAGCTGTTGTGACGAGCTGAGTGATTGTTGCTTGAGAGGCTGTACTTGCTTTGCATTTGTTGTTGCACTTGGTTGCTATCTGTTATTGTTGTGAAATCTCTGAAAGAATTTATATCCGGATTACTTGAAATTGAACTGTATAAATTGATTTGACTTAAACTGCCGGATTTGAAAGCATGTCTATTCTTTGCTGGAACTACTGAAAGTGAACTATGACTGTGTAGCTCGTCATTATCTTCAGTTCCTTAGTTATTATTGTTACTTGCTGAGTTGGTTGTACTCATACTACACCCTGCACTTCGTGTGCAGATCCAGGTGTTCCTGAACATAGCGGGTGCTGATCATTCCGCGCAGTTAATTTTCAGGAGATTTTGAGGTAGATGTCGTATTCTGCAGACCTTGTCTCTCCTTCTCTATCTCCTTGTTTATTATATTTGGTCTCATACTATTATAGAGCGTATTTTCCAGACTTGTACTCTTATTAGATGTTCATGTACTCAGTGACACCAGGTTTTGGGAGTGTTGTATCGGAAATTGCTAGATTTTTTGGCATTGTATTAAACGTTATGTTTTTAAATTTAAAGGAAATCATGGGTTATTGATGTTGTCGGCTTGCCTAGTACTTAGATAGGCACCATCACGACATGTTAGGATTTTTGGGTCGTGACACTTATCGCCTGAGCAGCTTGTACTGGGTGAGATGAGATTATTGGACCCAGGATCAGTGCGATCAGATTTATATTAGGCATATTAAAGAGTAAATATTGTTATTCAGTCCAGAATGAGGTAATGGTTCTTTTCGGGAGGAGAGACTCCATAAATTGTGATTCGGCATGTTGTTATGAGTTGTACACATCTTCTCTATCATGGTAGTATTGCGAGAGTTAAAGCAAGGCTTAATTGGTAGTGAGGCACACTACGGGCTTCGGTCAGTGGAAATTTTAGTTGTTGTGCTTTGGAAAGAATGCCTTAGGCAAATGAGTTACGCGATGCATGATAAGAATTTAGTAAGGGTATACAATCATGTTTTGTACAATGTGTAGTGATTGATACGGTGTTCGTATGTTGCAAACACGCCTGGTGGAGAATTTCGGATGCTGGAATTCGATACTAAGGCTTATTTGACTAAATAAGAGGGAGAATCTTCAGATTGAATCGAGATAATATGCCCACCTGGGTTGTGGTGGCACAGATAGGTGCACGATTTGTTGAACAAACTTTGGACAACTCTAGAACAGTTCTTAGCACGTTCGAGGACGAACGTATATTTAAATGGGAGAGAATGTAACGACCCGATCGGTCATTTTGAGCTTTAGTGCGTCGTTCGGTGGTTTGAGGCCTTGAGTAGCTTTACTTCAAGTATTATGACTTGTACGTGTGGTCGGAATTTACTTTCGGGAAGTTCGGAGTTGATTTGGAAAGATAATTCTAATTTTGGAAGCCTTAAGTTGGAGGAATTGACTAAAGTGTATTTTTTATTAAACGACCTCAAAATCGGGATTTAAAGGTTCCAACAGGTTCATATGATGATTTTGGACTTGGGCGTATGTCTGGATCGGGTTTTGGATTACCCGGGAGCATTTCGGCGCCAATTGTGGAAGTTGGCATTTTGGAAGAATTTCATAAAAATTGGGTTGAGGTGTATTTTAATATTATCGATGTCCGTTTGGGATTCTGAGTCTGAGAATAGCTATGTATGGTGATTCTGGTATTGGGAGCACGTCCGGAAGTGGATTTCGAGGTCTGTAGGTCATTTCGGGGCCTTTTGGCGAAAGTTAGAAATTTGAAGGGTTTTGAAAAGTTTGACCGAGAGTGGACTTTATGATATCAGGGTCGGATTCCGATTTCGGAAGTTGGAGTAGGTCTGTATTGTCGAATGTGACTTGTGTGCGAAATTTGAGGTCAATCAGACGTGATTTGAAAGGTTTTGGCATCGAATGTAGAAGTTTGAAGTTCTAAAGTTCATCAAGCTTGAATTGGGGTGTGATTCATGATTTCAATGTTGTTTGACGTGATTTAAAGGCTCAACTAAGTCTGTATTGTGTTTTAGGACTTGTTGGTATAATTAGTTGGGGTCCCGAGGGCCTCTGGTGGATTCCGAAAGGTTAACAAATCGATTTTTAGACTTAAGAATTTCTGAAGCTTAATGCTTCTGGTGTAATCGCACCTATGTAACTTTGGCCGAATGTGCGAGATCACGGATACGGCGAAATGCTCGCAGAAGTGATAATGGACTGGAGCTAGGGGAGCCGCAGAAGCAGACTGGAGCAGCGCACCTACGGGTGCGCATGAGCGAGGCAGCTGCTGTTGGTGCGTAAAAATGCGCAGATACGCGAGAGCAGGTCGCACCTGCGATGCCCACGGAAGCGAAAAGCTTTTCGCATGTGCGAGTTTTTCGCTAGGCAGTGAGGACTGTAGGAGCGGAATTTGGACCGCACCTGCGGAGCCGCAAAAGCGGTCAGGTCATCACATGTGCGATGAATGATGGGTAGTGTGTTCTCTTTAAATCAGGGGTTTGGCTCATTTTAACTCCATTTCGTTCATGGGAGCCGATTTTGGAGCATTTTTGGAGTGCCATCTTCATCAACTATAATGGTATAAGTGACTTCTTCACATTGTGAGTTAAATACATGGTTTTTACATGGATTCAAGCATGAAAATTGATAGAAATTATGGGATTTTGAAAGAAACCTAGAAATTTATATTTTTGGATTTCGACCACGAATTAGGGCATGGAATTGAGTACAAATCATATATTTGAGTTCATGATGTTATGGGTAGTGGTTATCTTCGAAAATTTATAAAATCCGGGCACGTGGACCCGGGGGTGAATTTTAGGAATTCTTCAATTTGGGTTGGAAAATCACTTTAATAGCTAAGATGTGAACTCTTGAGCATGTATTGACTATTTTATATAATATTTGACTAGCTTCGATCTTTTGGCGCCGAGTTGAGGATTTAAAGTACAATTTTGGTCCAGAAAGTAAGCTTTGAGACGAGGTAAGTTTCTTATCTAACTCTGTGAGGAAAAAAATACCCCTAGGTGTTGTATGGTGATGTGTGATACTTGTTGTGGGGGATACATATGCACGAGGTGACGAGAGCCCGTACGTAGCTACATTCATGTTATTGTCCGGGTAGGCTTAGGTTATATCATGATGTAGCTGCACTATTTGAGCATTTTCTCGCCTATTAAATTTCCTTGTTTTCCATTTCTACTTGAGACTAGACTTGCTATTTTAGAGACTTCACGAGTTTAGTCACCGAATAACTTTACTCCTCTTGTGACATGTTTCCGTGATATATATACTTCATAGAAAGGTTTTCTTTAAAGAAATTAAAACTCACACGTTTATTCGTGAGTGGGGTCAAGGACCTGTCAAAGCTTATTATTCTAATGGGATCGGGTTATTCGCCTCGGCATGATTATGTATTTCACTCTTATGGGATCGGGTCGTTCACCTCGGCAGGATTATGGGATCGGGTGGTTCGTGTCGTTCGACCCTCGGTAGTGCACAGTTTAAATATTGATGTTTGATCGGGCTGTACGCCTCGGTATTTCCTATATCATATCCTCATGGAATCATGCGTAATATTTGTCAAGAAGACAGTGTATTTGTGAATTTTCCCGATTTGAGTTATGACAATCTATCTGACGAGATCCACTATATATATATATATACACACACACACACACACACACACTCTGGTTAAGGAGGGAATTTCTAATTGAGAGCTTGAGTTCCTCGTAAAGAGGAGGTTTTGTACCACGTGATTTATGCTTGTTTATCTCATTTATTTACTCTGCCTCATATTTACTTACCTCTTTACTGTATCTAATATTATTGGACCACTAGTGAGTGTCGATATCAACCCCTGGTCACTACTCCTCCGGGGTTTGGCTAGATAATTATTGGGTACACGTTAATTACGTACTCATACTACATTTCATGCACATTTTTATGCAGGTACATATGTGACTAGTGGCCTTGTGAGAACAGAGGCGTGTATCCATGCAGGGACTTATGTGAGCTACATTTCATATTATGACCTGCAACTGGTAGAGTCTCTTTCAGAGTATTTATATTTCTTCTGTCCAAATTTGTATTCCGGACAGATGCTGCATTTTATTTTACATTCCTAGTTGATGTTCATGCACTTGTGATACCGTGTTTTGGGGTGATTATGGGTTGTTCTGTATTGAAATTGTTAAGAATATTATTATTTACACTGTGAATTTCATCTTTTACTATTTAATTGAAGGAAAATATGACTTCAAAAAATATTAAAATGAGAACCAAATTAAGTATTTATTTTTGGCTTTCCTGACAGCGGTGTCCAACGCCATCACGACCTTTAATGGATTTTGGGTCGTGACACTACACTTCTTGTACTTAGGACTGGCGTTGTCGCCAAAATAATGGAGTAAACTTGAATGCCATCAAATGTTGGGGAGGATCACAGAGAAAATAAGTTCAGCCTCAACCAGACACTTATCATATGCAGGTAGGGTTCAAATCATCACCTCCATGCTATTTTCTTTACACAACTTTTGGGGCTCAATTTTTATTCTGCCGCAAAGTGTTCTGAAGGAAGTAGATAGGAAATGTAGAGACTTCTTAGTGGCTTGGGAAAAGGTCTATTTGCCTAAGAAATATGGGGGCATGAGCATTAGGGACTGCAAACTATGGAACATATGTAAGCAAACTGATATGGTTTTTGAATGAGAAGAAAGATGTGTAGTGGGTTAAATGAGTGCATGGGATATACATGAAGCAGGAGAGAGACATTTGGAATCACAACCCTCGTATTGATAGTAGCTTGTACTGGAGGAAATTAAATTCATTAAAAGGAGAAAAAAAATAATTTTCAACAATAGGAAGTATTTACTATCACTAATAAAAAATACTCAATGTCTAAGAGTTACTTAGCCATGAAAGGGGATATACTACCTATATAGTATTTAGCAGACTAATTTGTAGCTCAGTCACAATCCCTAAACATAGATTTATTCTCTGGCTGGCTGCCCTACGGAAACTACTAACGAAGGATCGAATGCTAAAAATGGGGATGACATGTGATGACTTAACGTGTTGTTTATGTGATTGTGGAAAGATGGAAACATCTTACCATTTATTTACTGAACGTGCATGGACTACAACATTATAGGGAGACTTCTCCAATTGGTGTAGGATGGAAATACAACAGAATGAAGCTGAATCAAGCCTTTATCAGTTGGGTAAGAAATATTGGACTAAATGAAGGAAAAGAATCATAGTTGCTGCACTTGGAGCATTGGTCTATCACACTTGGATTACCAGGAACTGAAAATTGTCTAGAGGGCAGGATGTAAATAGAAAAATAGTAATACAACAAATTCAGGTTAAAGTTAGAGAAAGGGTTAATATGTTTAGGAAGTCAAAGATAGAGAAAAGATATGAAGATTTGATAAGAAAAATATATATAGTTAGTCGAGTTCCTCTTTTTTTAAGTTCTGAGACCTCATATCTTAGATATCCTTCTTGGAAGGAAGTCGAGGACTGAGGTGCTCTTTAGGTGTAATCTTTGAGTTTGTGCTATGGTAATATTTCACAATTATTACCAAAAAAAGAGCTAAGTGGGTTGGGTTATGACCCAAATTTTAGCCCATCTTGCTCTATCTCATCTCAGCCCAAGTAACTTTTGGGTGGATTATTTATAGACTCATCCCATTTTGACCCGCTCAAAATCGACCTAACTCACCCATTTGACACCCCTAAGCGTAAGCCTCGCTGAGTAGCATAATTGTTTCAAATTATGGGCTTGACCCACTTATAACTCGTTGCTTTTAATGTCTTAAATACTCTTCTTTTTAATAGAAAATATTCTGCAACACAACAAACATATACACTATATTTATCATTCGTAACTATATTTTTAGAAAATTACCATTTATAGTAAATTTTACAGCAAATATACTTGATATACTGAAACAAGAGATCAATTATTTTGAAATTTGAACTGAAACAAAAGAGCAACAAGCTTTCGTAGCTCAGTTGGTTAAAGCACATGCTTAGTAAGTGGAGGTCTTGAGTTCGACTTTTAACAAAGGTATTCTATTTTTTTATATTTTTGTATTTCAGCTTGGTTGTATTAGGTGTGCGAACGAATACGGTTGGCACAAGTTGTATTTGGTGCACGTCTCAATATAAGTTATACAAGCTTGTAACAATTGCACAGCAGCTACGGATGATAATTAGGCAAACTATAATTACGTATGATAATTAGGCTCTAAACTATAGTACTTTATAAAAATTTCTAATTTAACCTTGTCAAAACCAAGAGACTAAGTATGAGTAGAAGCTTCCATTGATGCAACAACTCGAGCTCACGAAGAACAGATTTGAGAGAGAGAGAGAGAGAGAGAGAGAGCAACAGAAGCTTCTAGAGAAACAATAAAGTGGGAAAAGAAATTCAATTGTATTTATGTAATGTGTCCAATATATACCCGTATGAAAATACTCCACTAACTACCACTAGCTAATTACAAAGATACACTTACTAACTTACTCAACTAACTAACTACCATTAACTATACATATAAATACAGCTATAGTTGAGCTATTGTAACGATCCGACTTGTCGCTTTAAGAATTAACTCCCCGTTCAGTGACTTAAGGTCTCAAGCAGTTTCGTAATATGTATTATGACCTGCGGGTGTGGTCGATTTTGATTTTCGAAAGATTTAGAATTAAATTGAAAGAACAATTCCTATTTAGAAGCTTAAATGGAAGAGTTGACCAGAGAGTTGACTTTTGAGCAAACGACCCCGGAATGGAATTTTTATGATGCCAATAGTTTCGTATGGTGATTTCGGACTTAGGTGTATGTTCGTATTTGGATTTGGAAGTCCGTAGGACAATTCGACGCATTTGGCGAAAGTTGAAAAATGGAAGATTTTTGAAAAGTCCGACCGAAGGTTGAAATTTTGATAACGAGGTTGGATTTTGATTCCGAAAATTTGAATAGCTCCATTTCATCATTTATGACTTGTGTGCAAAATTTAAAGTCATTACGTATTGATTTGATACGTTTCGGCATAAAATATAGAAGTTGGAAGATTTGAAAACTCTTAATTCGATTCGTTGCGCGATTCGTAATTTTGGCGTTGTTTGACATGGTTTGAAGCCTCGACTAAGTTCTTATTGTATTTTGGGACGTATTGGTATATTTGGTTGAGGTTCTGAGAGCCTCCGGTGGATTTTAGAAGGTTAACGGATCAATTCGGACTTGAAGAAAAGCTACTGGAATTTCTGGGCAACAGCTGATGCTTTCGTTTCTGCGGAAATTTCATCGCAGAAGTGATTGGAAAGGGAGCTGGACAGAGGCTGGCTTGAACTCATAGAAACGGACATTTCTGCGCACCTGCGCAATCGCAAAAGCGCAAGTAAGAACGCAGAAGCAAAGCTGGCAGCTTGCTATTTTATTTTTTTTACAGAAGCATGAACAGTGATCGCAGAAGCGTGAACAGTGATCATAAAAGCGGAGGTAGCACAGAAGCGTGAATAGTGCTCGCAGAAGCGGAACTGGGCAGAAACATAAGGACCAAAAATCAATCACTTTAACATTTCGTTTTGGAATTTTTGGAGCTCCGTTCTTGGGCGATTTTGAGGATTTCTTTACAATTTCAACTAAAGTAATTGTCCTATACCCGAAGGTGTTTATATTTTATAAATCCATGGTTATATTCATCGTTTAATTCGGATTTAAATGGAAGAAATCAAGATTTTTGCAAAATCTTCCAAAAACGAAAAATTTAAGACTTGGAGGTCGAGTTGTTATCGAAATTTGATAAAATTGATATGGTTGAACTTGTATCGGAATGGGTGTTCTGATTTCATAAAAATTATGTCGGGTTCCAAGGGGCAGGCCCCGCGTTGACTATTGTTGACTTTTTGGAATAAATTTTTAAGTTGAAGTTTTATTATCCGAAATTATTTTCGATGAATTTTAATGAAGTTGTACAATTAATTTGGATAGATTTGAGCTGTCTGGAGGTCAATTCAAGCAAGAATGCAATTTTGAAATATCGGCATAACTTCAAAAAGGTAAGTATCTTGCCTAACATCGAATGGGAGAATTACCCCTTAGGCATCGAGTCTTATGTGCCATTTGTGAAATGTGAAAAGTCGTGTACGGGAGGTGACGAGTACGTACTCAGGCTTATAGGTGCAAAATATATTGGGTTAAAGTCTTAGACATATTGTGTAGTAAATTGGATAATTGTTGGCATTTATTAAACCATCTATTTTCCATGCCTCAATTCGTGTTTGTTGTATTTGTTTTTAAATGACAGTTTGATGTGATTTTTACTTGTATCTTAATGTGAATTCCGTGAGTTTGATGATTTGATATTTCTTGGAATTTAATTTCATTATGGATTTTCCCTCTGCAAATAATTAATTAAATAAGCTTAAGAATATGTGTTAGTATATTTACCAAAAACTTGTATAAAAACAAAAGGTGTTGTCGTATGCTGAGTTATTTTTCCATCATTGTTGTTGATTCGAGATTTTATACGCATTGTGTGGAGCCTTGGGCTATTTGTTGTGAAAATAATTGATTTTGTTATATCTTTAGAATTTGGTTGTGGCCGTTGGGCAATTTGTGATATTAATTGGTTTTTGTTATGTTGTTGTGATAATATTCCGTGTAAATTGTTATGTTATTTGAGTTATTATTTTGAGGATATAAGGGTGGCATTCCACTGTTGATGTTATGTGGGTATAAGGGTAGAATTTTACCGTTGTTATGTGTGTTGGGATATTGTTTGGGCGGAGTGATAAGGATGACTATAGGAGAGATAAGGGTGGCTATATGAGCGATAAGGGTGGCTATTGATATTGTTAGGGCATAGGGATAAGGGAGTCTATTATAGGAGTGATAAGGGTGGCTATTGTCGGGGATGATATGTGATGATGTGGAGTTGTTGCGTTGGTGATTTTTATGTGATGTTGTGATTTTTCTTGTGTTTATTTTTATATCTTGTGCAATTGGTCTTGTTGTTGGTAAATTGGTAATAGTCTTATTTATGTTGAAATTGGGGGCATGTGGCTATTGCCAGGCGAATTATGATATAAAATGTGGGCACGAGGTGCCGTGAGTAAATAATGATGATATTGGCACGTGAATTGTCCGTGCATTTGTGATATGAAATGATAGCATGAGGTGCCGTGGCTAAATGATGATGATGATAGTGGCATGTGAGTTGTCCGTGCGGTTATGATAGAGAAATTTGGCACGACATGCCGTGGAAATATGAAAGTGGGTTGAGACCCATATTTTATGATTTTGAAATGAGGTGTCACATGGTGACTTCGAATTGAAAGAATTATATTCAAAATATTTATTTAGAAGGATTATTATTCAAAAAAATCTATGTGAAAGAATCAAATTCGAAAGATATTTATTTGAAGGAATTATATTTGAAAGAGATTTATTTGAAAGATATTTATTTGAAGGGAGTATATTCAAAATATATTTATTGGATAGTATTATATCCTAAGGATTATTATTTGAGAAGTATATAGGCGAAAGATTTGTATTTGAAAGACTTGAATTAATTGGGTGTACTCGTATTTATTATTTGTTGAGCAATATTGATGGTGTTCTTGTTGCCCTGCTATGCATATTACTGGTTGATTAGTGTTGCCATTATTGTATTTGTTTCCTATTATTTTGTATACTATATTGCACAGGTTAATAGACTAGTGAGTGTCTTGATTGTACCTTATCACTACTCCACTGAGGTTAGTCTTGATACTTACTGGGTACCGACTGTGGTGTACTCATATTACACTTTTGCACATTTTTGTGCAGAGCCAGGTATTGAAGATATCGGACTTGGACATAATTAAAGCGGGATCGTAAGGATTCAAGGTAGAGTTGTTTGGTCATTGCAGTCCCTTGGAGTCTTTTCATTTTATTGTACTGTTAATTTTTAATCAAACAGTATTGAGTATTCGATCCTTGAGATCATTCTATGTATTCAGTTAGAGTTTGTGACTCAGTATTACCAGTCTTGGGAGATTTTCATATTTGTTTCCGCTGTTAGTTTTGATTACTTATACAAAAACAAATTTAAAAATGGCTTGAAATCTAATTGAAATCGACTTACCTAGTCTTAGAGACTAGGTGTCATCACGACGGCTGAGGTGGGATTTTAGGTCGTGACAGCTATCAGGTAGTACTCTTAATACCCCCCCCCCCCAAACTCCCACCCACCACCCTCAAGTTAGAGGTGAGGAACTCACTTCCAACTTGCCAAACATGGAGGCATGCTTGATCCCTGTTAAGGCCTTGGTAAGTATGTCTGCTAGCTGAGCATATGTGGAGATGTGATGTAGGGTGATAAGGCCATCATGCAATTTGTCTCGTACGAAATGTCAATCCACTTCTATATTCTTGGTACGTTCATGAAATACTGAGTTTCTTGCCATGCGTAATGCAGCTCGGCTATCACAAAAAATTGAGATAGGATGTGGGCAAGGAACTGTTAGTTCTTCTAGGAATTTTTTAAGCCAGACTAGTTCTCCAACCACCTTTCTTACAGATCTATACTCTGGCTCTACAGAGGAGAGGGGGATTGTTTCCTACTTCTTGGATTTTCAGCTAATAGGGATATCACCTAGCAAGATAATGTGTCCACTCACTAATCTTCTAGA
Organism: Nicotiana tabacum; assembly: GCF_000715075.1. NCBI lineage: Eukaryota > Viridiplantae > Streptophyta > Magnoliopsida > Solanales > Solanaceae > Nicotiana > Nicotiana tabacum. The sequence goes on from NC_134103.1 coordinate 17,163,570, forward strand.
ATCAGGGCATGCAACCCAATTCGAGTCACAGAAGGCCTTCACAGTATAATCTGGGTTGTTGGAAAAGAAAATGCCCAAGGTTGGATCATTCTTAAGATATCTTAAGACATGGAAGGCAACTTTAAGATGAGACTCTCTAGATGTTTGCATGAATTGACTTAAGTGTTGAACACTATAGATAATATCCAACCTTGTGTTAGTGAGGAAGTTGAGTTTCCCAACAAACTTTCTATAATGAGTAGGATCTGCCAATAGGGCTCCCTCTTCTGCCTTCAGCTTGACAGTACAGTCAAGAGGAGAAGAGACCGTAGTGTACTGATTGCCATACTCTTTCAACAGATCTGCAATGAACTTTCTCTGAGAAATGAGGGCCCCATTATATTTGTAGAACACTTCTAGTCCCAAGAAATAATGCAACCTCCCTAGATCCTTGATTTTGAACTGATCATGGAGGAAAGTTTTAGTGTCTTAATTTCTTCTACATTTGCACATGTAAGGATTACATCTTCAAAATAGACAGCCACAAGCATAATTGAAGAGTCAACCTTCTTACAAAACAATGAGTAATCATTGTCTGAATGTCTAAAACCCAGGTGCACAATGCCTCAGTCAGCTTGCCATACCACTCTCTGCTTGCTTGTTTCAGTCCATACAAGGACTTGTTTAATTTGCAAACTAGACCAGGATCCTCAATCCGCGGTCCCTGTGATACATCCATATACACTTCTTTATCTAGGTCTCCATGTAAGACTGCATTATTCACATCTAATTAGAATAGGTCCCAGCCTCTTTTAACTGCTATATTGATCAGGGTCCTAATAGTTGTCATCTTGACAACTGGAGAAAATATTTTAGTATAGTCTATTCCAGCTTGTTGTGTGTATACTTTCACCACAAGTCTTGCCTTGAACCTCTTAACAGCGCCATCTGCTTTGTGCTTGATTTTATATACCCATTTTCATTATATAGCTTTCTTACCTGCAGGCAATATCACTAAATCCCAAGTATGGTTAGCATACAAAGCCTCAAACTCTTGTGTCATGGCTGCTTGCCATGCGGAGTTTAAGGTTGCTTCCTCATAAGAACATGGCTCAGATTCATGAGAAATGCTTCTCATCATATGCTGACTATCTTTGCTTAATGCAGTAAAAAATATATGTTGGTGATTTGAAGGGGGAATATTGAGTAAAACAGTGTGTGAGGCATTGTTCTTTAGATTTGGAAGAGAATAAACATATTCATTTAGGTAGCTTTGTGTTTTGATTGCTCTGGATGGTCTTGTAAGACTTGGGTATGAGGAAGTATCAGTGGTATGATGGTTTGTAGTATTTGAAAGACTAGGTGAGGTTTCAGAAATACCTATATCAATAGGTGAAGGGTCACTTTGATCAACTGGTGAAGAAGTATTTTGATCAACTGGTGAAAAAGTATTGATGACAGAACTTGGTGAAGTCCCAGTAGGTGACTGACTATGACTCAAGACACCACTTCTATGACCTTCACAAACAGGATCAGAATGAAAAGATGGTAAAACACAAGGGAAAGAGGTGTGATCAGAAGACACTACAAAAGGAAAGACATGTTCATAGAATTGTACATCCCTAAAATTTGTATTCTTTTAGTGGCCATGTTTAGTACTTTGTACCCTTTTTGCCAAAAGGGTAACCTACAAAGACATGAGGTTCAGTTCTAGGCTCAAATTTGTCTTTATGAGTCTTAAGAGTGGTAGGATAACATAAACATCCAAAGCTTTTAAGGTGTGAATAGTTGGGTTCCTTCTTGTAAAGCATTTCAAAGGTGACTTATTATTCAGGATTGTAGAGGGTAGTCTGTTAATCAAGTATGTGGCTGTGAGGATGCATTCTCCCCAATATTTGATAGGCAACTTGGACTGGTATAGTAGGGCTCTTGCAGTTTCCAACAAATATTTGTATTTCCTCTCCAATCACACTATTTTGTTGAGGTGTGTATGGACATATTTTCTGGTGTATAATTCATTTGGAATGAAAGAAGGATGAGGTTTCATTGTTGATAAACTCCAGTCATTATCAGACCTCATGGATTTAATGGAAGAGTTTAACTAGTTTTCTATCATACACACAAAGGTTTTTAGAACTTGAAATGTACTACTCTTGCAACTCAGAATATATGTCCATGTTGATCTACTAAAATCATCAACTATGGTAAGAAAGTATTTATAATTGTCATGTGTGACTATATGTAACAATTCAAAGACATTGGCAGGTGATGTGATTTTTTTTGGAAATGGTAGTCTTGTTTATCTGGCTGTAGGGCAAATTGAACATAAGAATGGTTGTTTGGGTGCAAAGTTCACATATATGGAGGATATTCCCCTCATTTTTATAAAGGATACATGGCCCAATCTATTATGCCACAAATAAATAACATAATTTCCATAAGATGGGGAATTAGAAAAAGATACATACACATTAGTAAAACATGAAGATATACAAGAACCTTTCTTATTGCTTGAAAGTGGAACATTTACAGATGATGATGAACGGCAATCAGCAGAACAAGTTTCTTTATTGTCTGAGTGGACAGTATTTACAGTAGGTGATACATGTGATTTGTGTGGTTGTGCATTGTATGAATTGCTAACATAAATAGAACATGAATTTGAAATGAGAGAAGTGGGGACAGTAGCTGAACCAAGGAACTGGCACTTTGAGCAGAGGAAGTACAGACCATTCCTTGCTCTACAAATCTCCAGAGGCCTCTTCATTGAAGGGGCCTGTAAAATACATGAGGAATCAGAGAATTGGACAATTGACTTAAGATGTGATGTTAAAGAATGAACTGAGATTAAATTGAACTTAAAACTAGGAACAAACAAAACTTTATGTAAAGTCAGCTAAGGACTGCATCGCCAATTTATATCACTTTAACTTTGTATCCATTTGGTAAAGTCACTAGGAAAGGATAAGGTAGAATTCTAGTGTTAGTTAACAGGTCTTTGTTATAGGACATATGGTTAGAAGCTCCGGAATCTAAAATTCAAAATTCATCAGATGATTTGAAGCATTTACATGAAAGATCCAATTATTTCTTTATGAGTAGAGCAGGCCAATATACCTACAAAATTTATTGCCCCACTAGTGATGATGTTTGAGACTTCAATTGTATTTCCGTCATGAAATTCTCCAATAGGTGCAAAAGTTGATTATGCTGCTCCTTTGTCAGGCTCTGAATCCCCGTGCTTTGATTCCCAATATCAACTTAATTACATCCTCTAGGAATCATCCCTTCAGGCCCTCCATGTACATTTGCAGCAGATGCCACATTTTTTTTCTTTGGTGAATTTGAAGTCCTAGGGAAATTTGTGTAGTTTGTAGCATTTATCTTTAGCATTTCCTTGCTTCTTGCAGTAGTCACAAAACAAGTGTGACATATTAGGTGGATAACTGCCTCTATATGAGTTGTTTTCTATAGTGTTCCTCTGCTGAGCATAATTTGTCCTAAAAGCTGGATTTGTAGGTCCATTGACCTTCATTGAAGTAGACTTCATCATTAGATGGTTATTTGGCCTAACTTCTCTTTGTTTTTCTTCCTGAATTGGGATAGAAAAAGCATGTGCAATGTTGTGCAACAGATTCATCATCAAAATACTTCCTCTCACAATTGTGTAGATCTCATTTGACCCCATTTGAAATCTAATTAGCCGTTTGTCTTGTTCAGCCTTGTGCATATTTGCCTTGGCACTACAAGTACATTGACACTTACAATGTGCGCATTAATGTGTTTAACTCTTTCCAAAGCTTCTTTATTTTTGTATAATATCCTGTAATGTCTAGGGTTCCCTGACTTAGGTCATTGATTTCTCTCTCAAGCCGGTATAATTTCGCTCCATTCGTCTGATTGTACCTATCCTCCAGTTCCTGCCAAAATTCCTTTCCATCGATCACATACTGTAAGCTATCTGCCAAGTCTTTTGAAAGTAAGTTGAGAATCCACGACGTCGCCATATCGTTCCATCTCTCTCACTGCTCGAATGTCGGGTAGCCGGAATTTGGCTTCTTACATTTTTCGCTGATGAAATCAACCTTATTTTCACTGAAAGGGCTCTAAGGATGCCTCTTCTCCAGGATCTATAACTGGTTCCGTCAAATACTATTGGCACCAGTGTCGATCCGGCACTCTCCGAAGGATGCATGTATAATGGATTGGTCGAATCCAATGTATTTTTATTCACATTTAGTGAATTAGTTGAATCTAAAGTATCGCCGTCTACAGCCATGATATGAGATGAATTAATCGATAAATCTGAGAGACTGTGGGTAAAAATTAGGGTTTTCCAATTTTGACTTGCAATCTTGAATCGAACAAAAATTAGGGATGAGACTGAACGAAAAATTGAGTCAACACTGAGCCTTAGCTTTGATATCATATCAAAACCAAGAGAATAAGTTGAGTTCAAGTTGCCATTGCTGCAGCAACTCAAGCTCACGAAGAACAGATTTGAGAGAGAGAGAGAGAGAGAGAGAGAGAGAGCAACAGAAGCTTCTGGAGAAACAGTAAAGTGGGGAAAGAAATCCAATTGTATTTCTGTATTGTGTCTAATATATACATGTATGAAAATACTCCACTAACTACCACTAGCTAATTACAAAGATACCTTTACTAACACACTCAACTAACTAACTATCATTAACTATACATATAAATACATCTACAATTAGGGTCAGTTAGTACTCTTAATAAACCTAAATAATCGTTCACCCAACCTCTTAAACCAAAAACAATCAGTGAATATATAACATATGTATAATTTATATATAATATGTCTATAATCGTATATAATTTATGTATAGCTAGAAAAAATAATGAATTCGATCAGTTGCTTATGTAATGATCTAATGATCCCTTTTTAATATGGGATATATTACAAATAGGAAATTACGTTTAATGCCCTTTAAAATGGATGGTCTTGAATTTTTGACCTCGTCTTTCTCATGGGCAAACTTTGAAAGTCAAAAGGGTTGCCCATGTGGAAAGCAAGGGCAACACTTGTTAAATTTGAAGTTCTGCCCGTGGGGCAAATAGGCTCAAAAAATCAAGAGTGGTACCTAAATGTCCTATTTGTTCAAATCACCCTATTACAAAATAGGAGTAGAATTTATTTAAGCAAAAATTTACCTGATGTTTAAATCAAACTAAAATTTATTTCTTGTTAAGAGATTTAATAAAGGAAGAATATATATTAATTGTTGAAAAGTTGGAGTTTATTTGAGCTTGGAAAAACTGTCATAATCAAGAGCGGAGCCAAAAATTCATAAAAGAAGATCAAGGTAAAACATAATAGAGTGTCACACTTAGGATTTGAACGTGTGATCTACAGCAACATTTGAACCTTCTTTGTTATTACACTAGATTTTTTTAATTTATGGATTTACTAAAATAGTACAATAAATTATGAAAAAGACATTTAAATCATAAGATTAACATAATGTGTTGCCGGCTTGTCGGCCCTAAACCAACTTTATATGCGGGTAGTGGTAGGAGGTTGAAGAGTGAAAATAACAGAATAAGTTACTAGATTGAAGAGACTTAAAAATATTCTTAAGCTATAAATAGGAGGAAAATTCAGGCGTTTAAGCCATCAGGTTTAAAGTTTAGCAAAGAAAATTGGCCTTCCTAGTATAAAAAATATTCCAGGATAAATTGATTTCTTTCACTAACAAAATATGACCAAAATATCTATAACGCCTCAATTTAAAGAATAGATTAGGAAAAGAAATGTTGTAATTATATTTTAAGATAAGAAGTTATCTTTGTCTACTTTGTTTAAAATTATTTTTCAAGAGATTTTACAAGTCTGAAAGTGATTTTCTTCTAAATTGCAAGTCCAGGCAGTCTTAATAGTAAATATAAAGGATTATGTATATTAGAAAATGTACATATATTGTTTTTGGTAGAAATGACATCAGATAGCCATTCTAAAGGATTGCTATTTAGGAATTAGTAATGTGTCATAAATTTCAGTTTTCTAGTTCAATTTTTCGAAATACAAATATCCTAAATTGTCATGAAATTAAGATTTTTAGTTCAAATTTTAGGAATAAAAATATATTGGCTAATTCCTAAGAATAGTTGATTGAAGAGAAAATGTAAGTAATTAACCCTTATGCAAATTTTCAACTATTTTAAAATGCTAATAATCACAAAATTGCATCAAATTATTACTGAGTCCCTTTTTGAAATATTTTTTAAAAAGAACTTCTTAAGAGAAATATTTTTCGCAAATTTTAGAAGCTCGACCAAACATACTAAAAATGGGATTAAAGGGCCATTTGATACTGCATGACAAATGTGTTCAACTATCGGCATAAAGAGCCAACTCTTTAGTATTTGCATTAGCAGCACAAATTCAATATTTTATCTAAAAGGTAGCAGCACAAATTCAATATTAACCAAATAATTTCCTTAAAATTAGCAAAAATATTTTGTATCCTTTCTCTCTCTCCTAATGATTCCAGCCAAAAAAAATTAAATATTTTTTTCCGAAATCGCTCTACTTCCTAACGACCTTGAAAAAAGAAAATATTTTTCCATTTTCAACTGTTTGGTTGCACAAAATAGTTTGAAAAATATTTTCCTAGATATCATATTTTTCTGATGGAGGAAAATGACTTCCGTAGAAAAAGTTAAGAAAATATTTTATAAAAACTCCACCTACCCTCACATCTAACCCCAACCCACTCCAACTTCAATTTTCGGTATTTTTTTCGGTTTTTTGCGCCACTCACCCACCCCAACCCCGTCAAACCCCCCACGGAAAACATTTTCCACTTGAGGATAAACTGATGCTATAGTAACTAGCTGAGATCCCTTCCAACTTCCCCCAATCCATAGCCGAAATTATTAAAATAATCTTCAAGCGATGAATCTAATGAATTATATTTGAATGTATATTCACTTTATATATCAGTATATATCACCATGTATTTCTGTTTTATCTCTCTTGTATATTATGCATATTAAAAACTATTCTTATGACAGAAAAAAAAATGAGGCTTTTAAGATTAAGACGTTTGAATCCGAATGTATATTTGAATATCAAGATGTGTATTAAGATTAAGAGATTTGAATCTGAATACACATCTAAATATTAAGATGTATATTAAGATTAAGAGATTTGAATCTGAATACACATCTGAATATTAAGATGTATATTAAGATCTGAATATTAAATGATTAAGACTGTTTGATTTTTAATATCTGAATGTGTAAAAAATATCTTTATTTAAACATTAATAAACATAAAATTCAAATAAAATACTAATTAATCCAATATTCTATCAACAAAATATATAATTTTTTAAAATATGATAGTTGCTGGTGGTGATGGCTAACGATAGTGTTTATGAATGCCGACTAGAGGCGGTGGTTGGTGGTAGTTTTGGTTGATGGTGATAGTTCAGGGTAGTAGCTAGTGATGATTGGTAATGGTATTATGATTGAGGGTGGTTGAGGAGTGATAGTTAATAATGGTGGGTGGTGGTGGTAGTTGTGATTGAGGAAGGTGGTGGTGGTTGGTGATAGTTTATAATAATGGGCAGTGCTGGTTGTGGTTGTTGATGGTGATGGGATGGTTAGTTGTGGTAGTTGAGGTGAATGAGTGTTGATTGTGGTTGAGAATGATGGTGGTGGGGATGGTAGGTGGTGATAGTCGATAATGGTGGTGGTGGTAGTGGTGGTTGAGTATGGTGGTGTTGGTGGCATGATGGTAGTTGATAATGGTAGGCGGTGGCAGCAGTTAATAATGAATATGGATGATAGCATCTTAATGAAATTAAGTATATGTTATATATCTTAATCATACAGACCTATTCAGACTCATTAAGTGTTGTGAAGTAAAAAATAATAAACACACTTAATGATTAATATCTAAATAATTAAGATTCGGACTTTAAAAACAAACGCGCTTAATATCTGAGACCTGAATGATTAAGATTCAGATCTCCATTAAGTGCAAACAAATGAGGCTAAAATAACATATGACCAAGATATCTATAACACGTGGATTTCAAGAATAGATTAGGAAAAGAGATGTTGTAATTATTTTTTAAGATAAGTAGTTATTGTTAGACTAAGAAATACAATCTCCGGTTAAACTATTTAATTTATATAATGAAGGGTTAAATTTAGTTAAGGATAATAACTTAGATATTAAGCACAAGGATGCACGATCGATGAGACAGAATCTGCATATGATTGATGACAATAAATGTAAAATACCCTTGCGACAAGAACATTAAATGAGATATATCTAGTAATAAATGTCTGTAAATGGCGTTTATATAAATAAAGAGAATGATTCACCCGATAATAACTGGACAAGGTGAATATTCTGTCTGACAATCGGTGAATGACAGATAGATCCAAGATTTGCATGAACAATCCTTGGATCTGGTGAAAAAGTGGGGAATAATATGAACGAGAATCTTTATAAAAAGGTAATCTTTGTGTTTTTGCCAGAGGGAAGTCTTCTTCTCAAAAAGTGTTCTTATCAGAAAAAATATTACATGCCCTTATCAGCGTCTCTTCTTTCTATATATATGGGCCATTTTTCTCAGAAAACCCTAATAGTACAAACACCAAGAATATTCACTGGAATATTCCCTTTTTTAATACTTTATTCCGACAAATTAGCCGTTACAAGTCTTACCACTAATAATTATTCCTTTCAAAATTTACACAAACCCAAAAGAACTAATGTATTACTTTACTTTTTTCACACAAGAACAATGTTGAAACTTGAGCTCAATACCTAAAAAGAAAATACTTTATTTTATTGAAAAAGAATGTATTCTTTCTCCAATATGAAAAAAAATTACTCATTTTGATGAATGAAAAGAAAATACTTTTCCTATTTCAAAATACTTAGTTTATTGAAATAAAAGAAAATATTTTTTCTACGTCATGAAAATGAAGTACTCGATTTGTTAAAATTTAAGAAAATACTTTTACTACATCATGAAAAGAATATTCATTTTGTTGAAATAAAAAAAAGTATTCTATCTACAACATGAAAAGAAAGTACTCTTAATAATAGTTCTATTTAGCGTGGGTGGTGGGCGAGGTTGGGGGTAGGGGTGGGTGGGGTATAGTGTGAGGGGGGGGGGGGCTAGAGAGTTTGATGGGGTAATGGAGTAGGTGCGTGGGTGGGTGGGTGGGGATGAAGAATAGGGTAGAGAAGGTTGAAAAAGAGTTTTGTAAAATATTTTCCCTTCTTTTGATAGGGAAAACATTTTCCTCTAATTGGAGGAAAATGAGTTCACGAAGAAAACGTTTTCCAAAACATTTAAGACAACCAAACATAAGAAAATTGAAAAATATTTTTCGCAAAATATTTTCCTTCATACCAAACACACTCTACGAGTCAATTCTTTGGTATTTGGCATTCGGTAGCACAAATTCAATATTTATTTTAAAGAATTCATGATGTATACATACATCGAGCCAATTAATTCCGAACTCAAGAGCTTTGGCTCAAACCCATGTAATATGTGTTAAAAGATCCACTATATAAGTATATATAATTGATTTCAACCCTAGTAAATCAAATGAGTTGTGGTAGAATCCCAAATGCGAGCCAATAAAATGTAAGCTGGAGCTGCTTATAATTACTAAGCTTTACAAGAAAACAAAAGGAAAAAAGGCATCAACCGAGTGAAAAACAACGGTGTGTGCTTGGATTTTAAACTAACTACATATATTGGATGTTCGCATAAATAGAGCCTATAGACAGTTGAAAGACAGAGCAAAACCTAGTAGGAGCAACATAGATCATTTGCCAAAAAGCCAAGAGAGTTTTCACTATATCTTTCCACCAAAGTATCAAACTAATAACCCTCCAAAGGATAATCAATGGTTTCAAAACTAAGTAGAACAAAAGGGAAAGTGTAGGGTCATCCTCTTGAACTCGGCGTCTTGCCAAAGCGAACACACAAGACAAGTGATAATATCAACATTCTCGACTCCCAAAACCGTCCTTCAAATAATATGCAGGATCAGTCATCACTCTAATAATATTATGGCACTAGCTGAATGTTGGAGTTGGCATGCATGCATCTTTTGCTAGTTTGTCATCCACCTTGATTTATGGTCTCATCCCGTCGTAAAGTAGATGAATGGAGTTGATAAAGGCTCCAGCAAACGAACTGGGCATTTATGATACATAAATATGGGATTATGAGTTATTTCCATATATCGTTACACTTCCGGCAGAGGCTTGATTGGCTGCACGGTTGCTTCCAAAATTCTTCCGATTTGATTCTCTTGCAATTCTTGAACCAAACTGAAGATAATGTTTAAAACATAGTTGAGTGAACTTGCCGCGTTAAAAATTTGAGCAATGGAACTCTATGGCCAATGAAGGACAAGCAACAAGTGGTACCTAAATTGTAAAGCAAAGTTGATTTTGAATGTAAACTCTATTTGGCAAAATGGATATCAACATTCAACAGTATGACAAGAAGAGTGCCATTTGGTTCTTGCATTACAGAAAGTTCTTATATTGTTTAGGAAAACCTCAAAAATTACTTCCCTAACAAACCTAGTGCCGAGGATGAGGCGAAAGGGGATCTAATGGTACAAGTAATTGGTTATTAATTTTGCAGTGAGGATTGCGATACCTTATATGATTAAAAAAACAAATCACAATCAACTTTTATCCATATTACCAATTATTCTTTATAAGTTTTAAAGTTGCTGTCAGAGTACGTGCATGCACAAGAAAGGATTAAAAAAAGAACGCTGTACTATGCACAATCACTCACTACATTAAAAAAAGTGGAAACCAAACTCCTCAATTAAGATATTTTATTGTTACTCAGTCATGAATAAGAGTATTGACTCGGCGACAGATGAAGAGCAAAACATACATACCTGGATTGCTCTTTTTGGCAGAGCGGCTGCTTCAGATAAACCAAGTAGATATGCAACCTTTAAAAGAAAAAGATAAAAGTGAAAGATATCAGAAAGGGGGAGAGCCACCGGGATGAAGAGAAACTTCGGCAGAGTGCAGCAGTAAAATTGGAAGAGAATAAAGTAAGGATTACGTTTCTGTTTAAGGTAGCCACCAAGTACAAATATAAACAAAGGATCATGACATCCTTCGTTAATGTAATTTCAAAACCCAATCTAAGATAAATTCAAAGGTGAATCTAACCTCTCTCAAGATTTTCTTGTCACCAATACCAATTGGTTGATCAAGGTCAGCGATCTCCCACAATGGAATATCTAGCAAAATCCTGATGACATCCTCATCTAAGAATGGAAACCTGGCCTGGCAAAAATAGAAAATAAGATCAGACTGTAACTATAATATAAGAAAGTACGCCATTTAAGCAGTTCAAAGTACCTCCTTGCCATTGTCAGCAATACACCTGTCATCTCTCCCTAGGTTTCTCTTCCAAATCCTCTGCATGTCTAGTTTCATTTCATCATTCAGACTTAACCAGCTGATCCAGATAGAGCACCAAATGAACAGGACGGAGGAGCACACATTAGAACATGAGCAATTACTATTTTAAGCTCTCAGAACTACTGAAGCAACTTTTTTTGCAGGAGGAAGAGGACATAGAAACATTAAATCATCTCGAGGTGAATGCACCCCATTGCTAGCTGCCCCTAGTACTATTGAGGAAGACAAAACTACACATAAGAACGCAGTGAATCAACAGGAATTGATTAAACAGAGCAAGAGAGGTTAGCGTACTATCAATACATGCACGCTCTACACAGTTCCACCTTTTGAATTGTGGAAGACAGGGTAAATTCATATACATGAGGACTTCACCTTCCATTTCTATATTTTGTCCTATGCCGACCATATCCAGCACATTGCTCATCTGCACCAGAACCAACTAGGAGAATCCGAGCCGCAGATTTGTACTTGACACGGTCAGAGGTATCATTGTTGCCTGTCTCATCTTGCAACAGACCATCTCCACTAGCAGCCAACCACAGAGCTATACCAATATTCAGATCCTGAAGCAAGGAAAGAAATTAGTTGAGCAAATTGATCGTGACTCAACACAAAAAAGTAACAGACGCAAATCATATAAATATCGATTGAAAAGATACCATGTAGGTACTTGCAGGATTTATTAGTGACATGACATGCTTCGTTTCAGAGGTCAGCTTCAGCAGCTCAGCATCAATCTCTACAAGTTTCCATCTGCAACTCAATTTTATGATGAACAAACCTCGAAAAAAAAGAAAAATTACAGAAAATGGAGAGAAACAAAATGGTAGACGCTCAAAACCAACGCATAAAAGTGTTTTACTTTCACATGGGCAACCTAATATCTCTCTGTCTTAAAAAAGTACATTGAGCAGGACCATTTTTTTAACATACTTAGTTACAAACATACCTCACAAGGGGTGTAAATGTAGGATTTCTGTAGAATAGGGGGTGTAAGTGTAAGTGTAGGCCTCTAAAATCCAAGGGGTGTATCTGAAACTGAATCATATTACATGGGTGTTTAGTGCGATTAACCCTTTTTTAAATTGCCAAAATTCTTCAATGCCCAATTATTCTTCACAAGAGCTATGCTTGCATTTAAATTCGAGGCTCATACTTTGCTTGTAAATGCAAGGCTCATACTTTGCTTGATTCATCATTTTGGGCATTATCAACATGCATATTCAAACATAAGTGTATCATCTTGCTTATTTCTCACGAAGAACTCCAGTCCCTAATAGTACATATGAAAGCAAGAAGGGGAATGGATACCTTCTTGATGGGGCAATTTTTTGGAGTTCCTTTAGACCTGCTCTAGCAGAGATTCGATCAGGAGCACATGAACCGTCAAAGCTTACATTAAGCAGATCAATTTCGTCTACAATTTTAACACCAGAATAGACCATTACTAAGGTTAGATTTGCCACAGGTATAACAAACAGGAAAGGAATTATAAAGAATGTTCTATTCTAAACTCAAGCAAGAGGGACATAGCAGATATTGGAAAAACTCACACTTGGCATCCATGCACTTATCTAGTAGTGCTGCAAGTATCATAGAGTCTATTCCACCAGAAAAGAGCACAGCTACCGGAGCATTGCATTTAGTTGTGTAGTCAACTGTAGCGGACTACACATTACCCAAGAATTATGTCAATTATGAAAGCTAAATAGCAGCTTATGTTTTTGCTGTTCCGTTGAAGGGCTTCTAAACCAACATGACGTTCCCATGGGGGGGGGGGGGGGTTTCAAAGCATTAGTTCTAACCATTGGGCGGAAACAGAAAACAAAAGCTAAACAGTTTCAAACCTGGTAGATTGTATTTAAGGCAGTGCGCCGCATTATTGACTCTTGTAAAGCATTCATTACCCTGTGAGGCAGCGATGTAAGTAGGCAGTCTGTAGAAGCTGTAAAATTAGAAGAAGACTGCACTCAAGTTAGACTCTGAACGCATTTTTAACTACAATTACTAAATCCACCAAACATGTAATAAATGGTATTAACAGCATGACTATGTGATATTGACCTAACTTAGATTCCATCAGAACGGAAGGAGTTAAACGTGAGTCCTCTTTCGTGCTATAAACCTTTTGACGGGAAGCAAGCAAGTCCTCGTGTTTTGGTTGGATAGAAGTTCTCTCCCAAGTGATTAACTCCTTAAGCTTTGGATCTGTCCAGTCATGCTTCAAAACTTCACCAATTAAATCCTCATCTGTTCCTGAAGCACCAATAGACAAACTGTATACACCACATGGAAGTTCTTCCCAAAAGTCTATTTTGGTTATTCCACCTCCATCTGCAAATTCTGCAAGATCAAAGTGTTCCATGCGTTAAAACATTGCACTTATTCACAGAGGGATAATCGAGGAGCTATAGACTACACTACCAACTGCTGCCATATTTCGTCTTTTTCATGTCGGTAGGAGACACTCAAATAATTCACATAGAAGTTTCGAACTTGAAAGTATTAAACTATGCATAAAGAATTTCTTCCAAAATCAACTATTTTATCCAACTAATAGACCGCTTGAAAGCTCAAAAGGAACAGTTTTGGATTGAGAGAGCTAATCTTCAATTATGTTTTTACGAAGCAACAAACTTCAGAAATAGAGGATGGCTAATTACCAGAAAGCTCAGCCAAAAACAATATGTTTGATCGTTAAATGTTCTTGTCTGTACATGGCACGTTCTCAATCATCACTATTGATAATTTAATATAATTGTTCTCAAAAGAGATAATGACAACCGATTCGCTTATGTTTTGCTTCAAAATAAGATGAAGTTTCTCCAAAAAATCTTTGATATTATTAGTAAAAGATATCAGTAAACGAGTAAGATTTTGAAGAGAGTTACCAGATTTTTCATTTACAGAGGCAAGTGTTGATACGGAAGACAGCAGAAACTGAGGGTCCTCCTTCGTTGGCCAGTGAACAAGAAGGCTTCGCCTTCCAAATGCATCTCGACCAAACCATAATGTTTTTGAACTACACTATAGCAAAGAGTAAGCAGAGCATGAGAGAAGCATTTGTTTCAAAATGATTCAGCCTTTCCTGCTGAAATAAGCCAATAGAAACTTACCACAAAAAGTTACCTGCCAGTAGATCAAAGCCCACGGCCCCTTGATTCTGGAAAGAAGTTCTGGAACAGAACTTTGCCTTTCTCCTGAAGTATGAGTTTTATTATGTGGAGAGGAAACACGAGAACAACATAGTCCTAGATGTTGCATAAGAATTTCAGTGTCATTGCTATCACTACTCATTTGGATGCCTCCAAATATTTCACCTAAACAGGAATACAGGAAAACAAACAATAGTCAATAAAAATAATTAATGTTGACAGAATGAAGATAATATAAAACAGAAAGAATGCTGAAGCAAGCAACTTGGTCGAGAAAAGAAAAAAAAATCAGAATTGTTTTTGCAAACAAGAACACAAATATTGTGGAATCTGCATTTGGTCATTTACTTGAAAGTGCAGAGAAACAAGTACTCATAATTGTGTACATTCTTTGACTCTCCAAGGTTAAGCATCAACTAAGTTAGAAAAAAAAAATATCACGCATAGGAAAGTCAAGAACCAAAAAAAATACAAGATATGCTTCAGTCTAGCATGTAGGTAAAGGCTCAGACGCCGTGGTATTACCATTATAAACAAGGATGTTCCCTGATATGTCTGTCAATGGTTGAACAATAGGATTTATGCCTCTAAGCTGCAATGTAGCACCAACAAATTGCAACTCTCCGGTGAATTCTTTACCACCACCACCCATACAACAAGCCTCCCCCTCACCGGAATCTTCATCTTCCACAAAGGCAACAACATCTTGCTCCCCACCACACAAAGATGAAACCCCAGAACGAAGTAAAATTTTCTTGCATCCCAAACTATCTGGACCCCTTCTTATTAACACAGCTTTTATGTCATCCACTGAAAACAAAGTCTAGTGACAATATAAAACATCGTTATCCTTTTCAAGATTTCTCTTGAAATTGAAAAAGATTACAACTTTAGAAATTCCACATAAATCTTTCCTCATTAAAGGTGCAAAGGTAGCTCTTTTCTTTTAATACTCTTTTATCAAAGCAAGCTTTTTCCTTTTCATTTGCAGCCAGTTTTTATGCTGCTTTTGCTTAATTTGAAATCTGTATAAGAAGATCAATCAAAAAGATTTTAAAGAAAAACCATACAAGTTGTTGTTCTTCTACTTAATTTAGATGTTGTAAGCAAAGGGGTTCATCTACTGAAAGAGTGATTTGATAAAGATAACAACTTTAGAAACTTCACATCAATCTTTCCTCATTAAGGTTCAAAGGTAGCTCTTTTCTTTTAAATCTTTTAGTTCAAAGCTAGTATTTTAAATTTCCCTTAAAAGACAATTTTTATGCTGTTTTTTCTACATTTATGTGTTGTAGAAAAATGGGTTCATCTCATATCAATCAAAGAGAATTTTTATTTTTTTAAAAAAAAACAGAAACTTCATAAATAATGATACAAAGATAGCTCATTTATTTGCTGTTTTTTAATTTACTTAATTTAGATGTTGTAGCAAAAGGGGTTAATCTAAAACGATAAAGAAAGGAGTTATGAATGTGAAATCAGAAGTAAAGTACAGGACTAATAAGGCTGCAGTTTTGTTGTTATTACATCAATGGTTAATTCAGTATATAATATACCTGCTGTTCCAAAAAAGGTAGTGGAGAGATGAAATTGATGTTGAGAGATGATGATAAGAGAATCCTAATTCCAGACACAATCACTGCTATACCACACATCTCTCTCTTTTTCTGCAGCGTCCCTAAACCCTAAACTCACTTGAAATACAGAGAGCTCTCGGAAGGAAGAAAGGTTTATGAAATATCAAAAAATTTAAATGAATATTAGCGAAAAAAATGACAAAAATTGTCCATTATGTTTGGGTAAGTTTAAAATAGTCACGTAAAAAATAATACAATTAACACAAATAGTAATTGACTTAAACTAAAAATAGTCCATCAATATATAATATCTACATAATTTATATATTTTATGTGAATAATTATATATAACTAGTTTTTACCCTATAAAAGTATGTATAATCTTTTTTTCTAAAATAAGATCTTGAAAATAAAATTTAAACTCTTGAAAATAAAAAATAAAAATACTTCTTCTTTTATTATTTTATAACATTTATTAAATATTTGACGAAAATTAAAAGTGCTTACGCTTGACAAATTTATCAACCATAGCGGATCAGAAGTATATTTAAAAGCATATTTAAATGACTATTTATAATCTAGCCAAATCAATATTTCAAAAGGAGTTTTCGGGGCGAGGCGCACCAAAAACGTCTCAAGGCGATGATGTGGAGCGAAAATCTCAAGAGGCGTATGCCCTGGCATTCGGACGTTTGAGGCGTATTTTTTTTGTGATGCGTAAGCCCTAGAGACTTTTTCAAATTAAAATAAAATTTGTTGAATAAGTCTTTCGTTTAATACCCAAAATCTCAAAAGTCAACTTGGTAATTACTCAAAAGTTTTAAAAAGGAACTGAAATATATTAAATCTAAAAGGCAAGACCTTTTTTATTGATTTTATGGTCTTTCCCAATTCTTTATCTTATCCGCTAGTCTGCTAATATCTCCCAAAAGCAACAAATATTTTTAAAAAAAAATTACAAATACAAAGAGAACTCCATTCTCCTTCGTAGCAGCAAGTTAAAAGTTCAAGTTACAGGTTAGTCATCCTTTTTGTCCTCCATATAGAAAACTTTATTCTTTTCGGCTCAAGTTAGTTGTGATTTTAAGTAGCATATAATAGATTATTTTAACTAGTTTTTTGTGGGGACGGAGCACATCTATATATATATTTTTCACATATTTATAATTTTCTTTAATTTTTATGTAATTTTACATGTTTATAAATATTTACTCTCCGCTTATTCTATAAAATATTAAAAATTAAATATGTTATGTCCGGTGTCTCGCGCTTACAGCTCGATGAGTCATACGTAAATCTGACTTGTATTACGCCCACGTCTTCTAAAAAAATTGAGCCAAATATACGAGACATTGTCTCGAATATTATCTATACTTTGATTAAATATTAAAAGGACAAAACTACCCTTCAGGTTAATTTCTTCTCCTAAGCCTTTTCAGAATAAAACGCTGAACGCTGCTGCTATTTCTCTAGTGAACAAAGCAGCCATTGCTGGCTGGGCGATTTTTTCTCCACAAAGGTTAAAAGAAGTAAAGGCAAACTGTAAAGCCAACCACCACCTCTGCTCTTCCATTTGCTGCGCTGTTCACCTCTTGCCACCGTAGTGGAGATGGAAAGTAGCAGCGGGAGCATCAGCTACGGCGGTGAGTGGAGAGCAGAGGAAGCTATTGCCGGCAACGCTGAAGCCCTTCGAATTCTCAGAGAACTCATCACTTATCCTCTCCTTTACTCAGCTGAATGTCGAAAACTTGGCCTAAAGGTACTACAAGTTTTCCAAATAGTATTTCCTTAATATTCGGCTTATTATCTTTAATTAACAACTTTCATTGCTTTGCTTATTTTTCTCTGTAGTGGCCACGTGGATTGTTGCTATATGGACCCCCAGGAACTGGCAAGGTACTATACATGAGCTTTCTTTATTTGGGTATGTGCCAAAATCATGCCTTTTTTTTTAATTTCAAAATTGACTTATTGGTTTTGAGCCAAAATCATGACATCTCAATTTCGAAATTGACATTTGGGCTGAGCCACAATCATGTGCTTGAATCTCGAATTTGGCAATTGTTAGAGCCAATGCCTGTCTTATCAATTTCACAGTTGACATTTGGATTTAAGTCAAAATCATATCTTTGGATTTGGAAATTGACTTTTGTGTTCTAGATAGTTGTTTGGTCAACTTTTTGTAATTTTTTTAATTGTAGACAAGCTTAGTTCGTGCAGTTGTTCAAGAATGTGGCGCCCATTTGATCGTAATAAGGTGTGTTTGATTCTCATTCAACTTTATTTTCTCTGTCAGGCTTCTTTCTTTTTGTTGCTTATGTGCAGTAAAAGTAATGGTCGTTTTCTTCATTAGTTCGGTGTTATCTTTTCCTTACTATGTATGCCTGACAAATAACAACAACTACGCCTCAATCCCTGCCTTCTTGGAGGTAGGGTTAAGGTCTGCGTACACACTACCCTCTCCATACCCCCACTTGTAGGATTACACTGGGTTTGTTGTTGTTGTTGTTTTACGCCTCAATCCCAAGCAAGTTGGGGACTGACCATGCTGCTCCAATTAAGTTCATCTTAGGACCCATATTATACAACAACAAAAAGTACTAGAAGTTCTATGCCTAGCAGAAACTTATCTAATTGGCTAATATCTATCAATTGAATCACTGAGCATTCCGTGATTGTTATGGTCCTTGATGTTATTTAATTAATTAAAGAATGTCTGCATTTTGAAAGAGTTGAGCTTTTGATGTTGGTTATTTCAGTATGGTGGGACAGTGGGTGACTCCACACTTTTAAGTACATTTAGAGAAGAGAGAAGAAATTGAACTTTAAGGGGAATCTTGCATTGTTTTGAACTTTATTGTGCCTTCTGGCTTTGGATGTATTTGCAGTCCTCATTCAGTTCACAGGGCTCATGCTGGTGAAAGCGAGAAGATTTTGCGGGAGGCATTTTCAGAAGCATCATCTCATGCAAAATTAGGCAAGCCATCAGTCATCTTTTTAGATGAAATAGATGCTCTTTGTCCTCGCCGGGATTCTAGGTATATGTTGCACCTCTTTATCCACATCCATACGACAGTGGCCTTGCTTGAACCATAGTTTTACAGTAAAAAGAAAAGATGTTGGCAGGGTAGAGTAGATGATATATACCAATGTTCTTTCTAACATGTTATTCGAGTTCTTTAATTGCAGAAGGGAGCAAGAAATTCGTGTAGCCTCGCAGCTCTTTATGTTGATGGATTCAATTAAATCATCATCAACATCTGTATCACATGTTGTGGTGGTAGCATCAACCAATAGGTAAAGCTTCTGCAACATTTGCTTTATTTGGTTTTTTATTTTTTATTTTTGTGGTGGATTGCATTTTCCTGTGTCTCTCATGTAAGTCTGCTCTCAACAGATTAATTTTTGTTGTCGTTATTAAGTAAAAACATCCATTAGATCTTTCCTAGTAGTCCTCGCAGGGCAAGCTGTAGGGCATGATATTTTGCGATGAGGAACTGCAACTTAGCTATTACCTGCCAAGGAAACCATTTCTAGGAATAGACTTGGTGAAGGATATTGTTCGCCCTTCAGAGATGTATGAAAATTATGATTGCTCTTACTTTTGTTTCTTTTGAGTTCATAAGAAACTAAAAAAAAATTCTCTTTATAATGATTAAAAAAATTCACGCGTTATATCCTAGAAGAAGATGTATGCAAGCTACAGTGCCAGCTTACTTTATGTACGCAAGCCACTGAGCCCCTAATGATATCCTTCTAATGGTCATGAAATTCTATGCTTACTTCTGTGTCATGGTGTTGTACACTTCCAAACCAAATTAACTCTGATGCCTATATATTTTATGTGCAGGCCAGATTCTATTGATCCAGCTTTAAGAAGGGCGGGACGTTTTGATGCCGAAATTGAAGTAACAACACCTACTGAGGAAGAGCGGTTGCATATTCTCAAGGTTAGCTGCATAAGATAAGATTTTTGCGTCTGCACCAATTTAAGGAGATACAATGGGTACTCTTTGTGGATATCTACGGTTTCTCAATTCCCTTCTATAGTATGATCTACATGAAGTTGGTCTTAAGATGCTGGTTTTCATTTCTAATCTTTCAGCTTTATACAAAGAAGCTTCAATTGGATGCGAGTGTCGACCTTCGAGCCATTGCCGCATCTTGTAATGGTTATGTTGGGGCAGATCTAGAGGCTTTGTGTCGTGAAGCTGCAATGTCTGCAGTAAGAAAGTGCTCTGATTCAAATCTAGACGAAGGCTCTTACAGCATTAGTATGGAAGACTGGAAGCATGCAAGATCAGTGGTTGGTCCTAGTATAACTAGGGGTGTTACTGTTGAAATCCCCAATGTTTCTTGGGAAGATATTGGAGGGTTGAAAGACATAAAGGTATGACCTCGCTTGAACAATTAGGTCTGGTTGAATATTTGCAATATCTAATATTGTGTTAAAATCTTGAAACAGAAAAGGCTTCAGCAAGCTGTTGAATGGCCTTTAAAACACTCTGAAACATTTGAACGGCTGGGAGTATCACCTTTCCGTGGAATCCTTCTTCATGGACCACCAGGTTGCTCGAAAACGACCCTTGCTAAAGCTGCTGCTCATGCTGCCCAAGCTTCATTCTTTTCCTTGAGGTCTGTTGACCGTTCTGGTCTCTTCTGCACTTGGCTAAATTATTGTATGCTGTTTGATGCCCTGTTTCCTGCTGACCCTTGCTGCAAATAACAGAGAAATGATAACTGTCATTATAATGAAGCATGAAACAGGGCATCATAAGGTAGGGGTAAGGTCTGCGTACACATTACCCTCCCTAGACTCCACGTGTGGGATTGCACTGGGTTTGTTGTTGTTGTTGTTGCATTATAATGATTTTTTGATATAAATGCTTCCGCTAGTAAAAGGAAACATATGCATGCACTGATAAAAGTCAAAATGATCCAATAGCTGGTTATACACTTGCAGTGCTTGCAGTTATCATAGCTTTTTACCTTTCTATCTTGTCTTCTTTATTTTCACCTATTTTTCTTATTTAAGCATTTCTTTTGAATGCATCTAAGAAGTTTATCTTTATTGTTTAGTAATTATTTCATGCATTGCTTAGAAGCAACTGAGTAATTTTTGTCTCCGTGAGCCTTTGCCAGCTGATATGACAGTTTATGGAAAACCAAAACCATGTTAAGTTCCAACTTATAGTTTCTGGAAAACCAAAAACATGTTAAGTTAGTTTAGAATGGCTGCCATTTAGTATGCTCCACCTAAATCTTGAATGTATGCTGGTGTTTTATGCCTCTTTTGGAAGGCATTAGATTGGTATTTACTATGATGTTAACTATCTTTATTAGCTTGTCCGCAGTAACTAAGTCTATATTATTATCTTGTGTATTTGATGTTTTGACTAAAAATTACAAGTCCTAATCGTTCAATTTCCTGAAATTCATAATCATGGAACAGTGGTGCAGAGCTGTACTCTATGTATGTTGGTGAGGGTGAAGCTTTACTGCGCAATACTTTCCGAAGAGCTCGCCTTGCAGCACCAAGTATCATTTTCTTTGATGAGGCTGATGTCGTCGCAACCAAACGGTAAGCTTATTTAGCTTAGCAATGTCTTGTGAGTTGAGTATGACTTTGGTATAAAACATTTTGGACCATCTCGTGTTTAGTAATTCGGATTTTGATTGTATCATGTCAAGTTTACACATATATCGTAGAGTTTATTGTACAATTTTGGTGACTAGGTGCTTGCCCCATATTCTGATTTCTGGTCTGGTAAACACATGCTTGACTGCCCTTGTTGCTTACTTATGGATGGAGATGGATGGAAGAGGGAGACAGAGAAAAAGAGGGGAATTGGGAGTCATGTAGTGAAGAGAGAAGTGGGTAGGATTGTATATGAAGAGAGAGACTGAAGAATAATCTTGTGGGAAATCCTTGTGGACTTTAGAAGTCTTCAGGCACACTTGTGCCTTGTCAAATATAATCCCTGCTTATACAAATTGCTTTTAGTTGGTACAGGACTTACCAAGGTCATGTCCCTAGAGGGGCCATCTATTTGTTAGTCTGACTGCGAGTTTAAGTTTATCTTCCTCATTATTTATGGGGTGGGGTGGATGAAGTGGAGGTCATCGTCTGGAGTCCTGTGTAACAAGAAAGTGTCACCGATACTCAAAGGTAAGTTTTATAGAGCGGTGGTTAGGCTGGCCATATTGTATGGGGCTGAGTGTTGGCCAGTTAAGAACTCACATATCTAGAAGATGAAAGTAGCAGAGATAAGGATGTTGCGGTGGATGTGCGGGCGCACTAAGATGGATAAGATTAGGAATGAAGATATTCGGGAGAAGGTGGTCGTGGCCCCCAGGGATGACAAGCTGCGGGAAGCAAGGCTCAATGGTTCGGGCACGTTCAGAGGAGAAGCCCAAATGCCTGGTGAGGAGGTGTGAGCGGCTGGCTTTGGTGGGTACGAGGAGAGGTAGAGGGCGGCCTAAGAAGTATTGAGGAGGGGTGATCAGGCAGGACATGGCTCTAGACAAGATGTTGTGGAGGTCGAGCATTAAGGTTGTAGGTTAGGAGGTAGTTGTGCATATTTTTACGACGCACCAGACTTAGGCTAGTCTGGTAGGATTTAGTCTTAGACTACTAGTGGATAGTGTTGAGTTCTCACTACTCTTTCGTTCCTCTTAGTGTCGGGGCTTTATCTACTAGTTATTGTTTTGCTTTTCATCTATTTTCTGGTCCTTGTGATGTTATTTTTTTTATGGTTTTTATTGATGGTACTGATATATTGCCTCTTTTCGTCTTCTTGAGCCGGGGGTCTTTCGGAAACAGCCTCTCTACCCTTTGGAGTAGGGGTAAGGTCTGCGTACACACTACCCTCCTCATACCTCACTAGTGGGATTTCACTGGGTCGTTGTTGTTGTTGTTGTTCCTCATTATTTATGGGAAACTCTGATATGGTTGATCCTTAAATGGCAGAGGAGGAAGTTCAAGTGGAAGCAGTACAGTTGGAGAGAGACTTCTATCCACCCTCCTAACCGAAATGGATGGTTTAGAGCAGGCTAAAGTGAGCAGTAAATCTTTTGCAGTTTTTTATGTACTGAATGCAAATAATGGATCATTGTGATCAGGTATAGAATGTGGTTCCTGTGTTTTCTAATCATTGCTTTGTCAGGGAATTCTTGTTTTGGCTGCCACAAATCGCCCCCACGCAATTGATGCTGCACTGATGCGACCCGGAAGATTTGATCTTGTAAGAAACTTATCGAATGCTTACTGTAATTTAGCATCTCAACATGAATGTTACTCTTAAGAGGCGTTCTTGTACTCGATATGGGTCATATAGTGTGGTTAGCAGCAACAGTAATTAGCTCATTTTATTCAATTTGCTTTGCTTGCAGGTTCTTTATGTCCCCCCTCCTGACCTGGAAGCTCGATTTGAGATTCTGTGTCTTCATACGCGAGATATGAAATTGAGCGATGATGTTAATCTCAGACAAATTGCAGAAGACACAGAGCTCTTTACTGGAGCTGAGCTGGAGGGACTATGCAGAGAAGCTGGAATAGTTGCTTTGAGAGAAAACATATTAGCAACAGTAGTATGTGATCGTCACTTCCAAATAGTCAAGAAGTCGCTAAAGCCAGCACTTACCGCAGAAGAGGTTGCTTCCTATTCTTCCTTTATGAAGAATCCATCTAGGAGGTCCGCAGATTCATTTGAAACCAGCTCCAAAACGAGTGACAAGCAAACCAAGAATCTGTTAGTTTTGGCCAGTCCTGTTACAATTGGTGTCATTTGTGTAGTATTGTACATTGGTGTGAGATACTTTCTGATGCCTACTGAAACATTGTCGAGGGAACTAAGGAGTACATAGAGTGCAACTAAGTTACTGTTAATTCCAGCACATTACAACACGATTAAATTACCAAATTTTGAAAACAATTTCATGGCCAGTCTAGGCAGTCCAGGTATGTGATAACAGTTTTGATGCGTTTGATTGTGTGTAACGTGACCTTTGATAGGAGAGTATGGAGGTTGAGAATTATGGTAGAAGGTTAGTAAGTAGTCGAGCTTTTCCTTTTTCATACCCGTAGTATCATTATTATTCGCAGATTTTTACACTTAGATCTCTAATACTGCCAGTTGTCTCTTTTGCTTTGGCTATCTTATTATCATGTTGGTGTTGAAATTATTGGTTTTGTTTTCTCATTCGTTGTTTCCAACTCCGGTAGCTCCCCTGTGCAAAGTTATTGCAACTGCTATGGCTGAAAGGCAGTGTCAGCAAACAAAACCAAATAAGGAACATTGGTAGAAAAAGACTTACTTTTTATTCTTCAAACAGTAGCTGCTCTTCCTATTCCCAGAGGATAACAGTTTTTTAGCAGTGTTTCATTCTTAGCCTTTGGTATTATCTTTTATATAGTTTAAAAACTTTCTTGTTGATACTTTGTTCATAATAAAAAAAAAACACTAGGTGATTTCGGCTTCTATCCATATTATCTGTCAATGAACCTATTTTTTATTCATATTAAATATGGATTGGATCGGATGCTTTGTCCGTTTTTGTATTATGTGTTTTTGCTGAAAAGCATAGAAAGATCATTGCTCAAATAATAACAAAGACGAGCATTATTAAAAATAATCGTTGCATTAGTTCAAGCCTTTATTTTCCGAGAAGATTTTTGTGACTTTAGAAGAAATTCCTCCCGCTGACTTTGTTTAGGAATTTTCCTTTTTAATGAGGTAATATATCATGAGAGTTTTTAGATGATAAACAATAACATACAAATGTAGATAGAATATAGAGGCCAATTAATAAGAAACGTAGAAACAGGATCAGACTAGTTTCTTGTAAATTGCTTCTTGACTTGCATTACATTTTCACATCTTTCTAATGACTATTAAATAATTTTTTTTATTCTTAAAAACTATCCTGATAACACTTTTAAATTAATATCTTTTATTTTTTCTAAGTATCTTTATATCCTAAAAAGATTGACAGAATTTGAAAAACCTGAATTGAAACGTCGGACTTTTGGTATGAATTCAAACAACAATTCCTCACAAGTTTTTTTTTAAAAAAAAAAAATCAATACTCAAAAATTTTACATAAAAAGCTAAAACTCAAAATTTGTATGATTAAGAATATTTTAGAAATATTTGAAAAGTTGGACGGGAAAAATCTTAAATTAATACGAACGGCATAAAAGCGAAGAAATAAGTTGAGCACGGGACACTGGATAGAAATGTTTAATATATTAAAACGCAGTGAAAACGCATAAGCTGGAATAGCTCAGTTGGTTAGAGCGTGTGGCTGTTAACCACAAGGTCGGAGGTTCAACCCCTCCTTCTAGCGTTGTTTTCTTTTCCTTTTTATTTTTTAAAATAAAATTTATTCAGACTTTGGTAGGATGCATTAGATAAGCTAATGCATGCATTAACTTTGTGTATTAATAATACCTTGTTTAGTACACTTTTTGAACCTGCGGACCCTGAAGCAGATTCAATATTAGAAGTAAATAACTTTAGTCGTAAAATAATAGTTGTCAAGTGGGTTCAAATAAAATATTTATACAAAATTTATGCAGCTTTAGTCGTAATTTATACATATACACAATATTATTTTTTGATGAAGCGAGTTCAACTAAACCCGCTTGCTACCACGTGCGTCAGCCACTGTATGCATTAGTTATGCAAGCATTACTTACACCATATTTGGCATTATCCTATGCATAACTAATGCATAAGAAACCATGGTATTAACAATGCAATGGATTTTAATGCATGCATTAGCTTAGTTAAAGATAAAATTATCCTTCAAAATTTATGCTTGATTAAAATATGATATTATATTAATGCATGTTTGAAATAATCAAGAAAGTGGGAAATAAAATTATATCACTAGTAAATAAATAAATACTTAGCAAAAATTTTATTGATAAATAAATATTCAGTTTTATACTACAATATAGGTAGACAAATCAAATATTTTTTTAAAACCTTTTTTCATATAAAAATATTCCTCAACATATGTTTCTTTTAAAAATATAAAGTGATGGACTAGTTATGGGTGTATTTTTTTAAACAAATAATTCTTTTAGAAATTGTGCAATATTTTAATACGTCAAACCAAATAATGGATAAAAAACATGTCAGCATAACTAATGCAAGCATAACTAGTACCGGCATTACTAATACACCATATTCAGTATTATTCTTATACACTCTACCATTTGGTAGGATGCGTTACATAAAATAATGCATGCATTAGTTTTGTATATTAATAATACCTTATTTGATACACTTTTTGAACATATACATTAGTTATGCAAGTATTAGTTATACAACATATTTGGTATTATCCTATGCATAACCAATGCATAAGAAATCATGGTATTAACAATGTAATGAGTTTTAATGCATGCATTAGTTTAGTTAAATATAAAATTGCCCTTCAAAATGTATGCTTGATAAAGTGATGGACTGGTTATAAGGTTATTTTTGTAAACAAACAATTCTTTTAGATATTGTGCAATACTTTAATACATCAAATAAAATAATTATTAAGAAATATGTCACCATAACTAATGTAATCATAACTAATATCACAATTACTAATACACCATATTTATCATTATTCTTATGCACCCTACCAAATGACTCCTAGGGTCGTTTGTTATGTAGAGAACTTATGCAATGATCAATTATGTAAGGATTAAAATATGAGTTTTGTTTACTTTTAAAAAAATGTCTAATACACCGTCTATTACAATTTATACAAACCTTTTTAATCGAGCATAAATTTAAGAAAAAAAACTTTTAAAATTTATGATCTAAAATAAATTTCCTCCCGTATTATTTATGAGAAACTCTGATACAACTTTGGGAGGAGAGAGTTCAAATGAAAGCAGTACAGTTTGAGAGAGACATCTATCCATCCTCCAAACTGAAATGGATGATTTAGAGCAGGCTAAAGTGAGCAGTAACTCTCCTGCATTGTTCTCTAATCTTTGTATTTGTTTATTATTAAATAATTATATTTTATCTTTTACTCTGCCTTTTTATTTAAAGGGAAGCAACATCTTATTATCTTCGCGAGAACTTCCGGATCGTAGAAGCATTCGGAACGGGCTCCGCGTTCATTTCATTGGCAGAAACAATCCATGTAATTTTTTATCGTACCTTACTTTTTTAAAATAATATTATAAGTTTATTCTTCATATTATTGGTGCATGATATCTTGAAACGGCAGTAAACAGTACAATCTATCCAAACATTATATACATCAAAACGATACAGTATAATACAATATAATACTATACGATACATTATGAAATGATACATAACAACCATCTAAAAAGTTGTAAGGTCTTGTAGAAAGATTTACCGGTGCTTTTGGGAGATAACAAGTGTCCGATAAAATAGTTGAAGTACACGCAAACTAACCCGTACAACACTATTATCCAAAACGCAAAGTTCGTTCTTTACAAATAATGGTGCCATCTACTACTGATTTTAACAAATTATTTTGCATATTCCATGTTTAAAATATTAGTTTTGGTTAGATTTAAACTCCTAGTTGTAATGTGAACATGCAAGAAGGTAAGCACTTATGCAATATGGTTCTTCTGGCGAATTATTTAAGATGGATTAAACCAAATTCGGAGAAAACAGTCCATTCCAAATTTTTTTATTCATGTATAACTTTGAAAATAAATAAATGGTTTAAGTAGTTTAAGTAAGCTTTTGAACAAAAGATCTGAACAATCAGAAAACAAGAAAAACGCACATTAAAATCTTTAAATAACTTCCCTTTACAAAAAGAATCTCTAAATAAATTCCTTAAATTGTCTGTTAAAAACAGGTTCAAAAACGAAAAATATTAATTATGCTGATTTTTTGCGATTTTTATTACTACGACATATAAATTACCTCTTTGACAAAAGAATGTCTAATAATTTTAATATATGAAATTTATAATATATAAATTCTTATATCATTTTTATATTTCAAAAATAATTTCACATTACAGCTTGTTTGGATGGTTGTTACCAATTGTACGTATTGTTACTTCAAATACAATATTTATTTTGATTGTTGCTTAAATTTTATTGTATCGTATCGTTAAATCCGTCGTTACGTAATGACAAAAAATTCCACCTTATGTAACGACAAATTTGGTGTGGTCGCGTTGTTACCTTATTTTCCCCCTCTCATCTTGCCCTTTATTATTAATAGATAATCTTATTTTATCATTTTCCCTAACGTTTTATATAAAAATTTTACCTCGTATCATAATTTTTTTTTTATAATATTGCAAGTTTATTCTTTATATAGGTGGTGCGCGATATCATGAAACGACGGCAAACGATATAGTCTATCCAAAATTTATATTCATCAAACGATACAGTACAATATAATATAATACGATACGATACATTATGAAACGATACGAGACAACCATCCAAACAAGATGTTAAAGACAAATAAACCAATTAGCAATTCTTTGTGGGAGAAAGAAATCAGACAAACTTAAAATAAGTCGCAGATATATAATATATGTATAATTCTATGTATAGTCATATATAATCATTGTATAATGTACTAGCTAGAAAAAATAAATAATGAATTCAAATTTATCTGTGTAAAAATCCCCTAATTTTGTAGGTTTTGCAAAGTGTCCGGTTTGACTCAACTTATAAACGTCGTTCTTCAGTTTAATTTTTCGGGTTCTTTGTACGCTCACAAAGTTTAGAACCATTAACAAGTCTAAGGGCGACTCCATAAAATTAGTGGCCCAAAACTAAATTTTAATAAGAGGTCTTATGCTTTTTTTATTAGTACATATACACACATATATGCAAAACAATTAATCTTGACATTTTTTTTCATACTTGTTGTTTATAGTATATATTCTTAAATGATATAAAGTCTTTTAACTTCACATAGTAATATTATTATTTATATTAGAAAAGGATAGTTTAAATGAATGAGATGTTAGACATATATTTGCAATATGTTACATTGATATCGTTGTAAAAAATATATTTACTAATATGAAGATTTAAGCAGTTTAATTCAAAGTTTTTAAAATATTACTGTTAAAGAGTAGACACCTTTCTTTCTTTTTACAATATTTTTTGTACTTTTTTATTTTTTTCTACAAATATTAATATTGTCTAATTTGAAATAAATTATAAATTTCATTATTCAAACTTTTGGGGGACCTAAATCAAGGCTTTAATAGTCTCTTACTAGAGCCACTTGTCCACCATGACATTCTAAATCAAATTTATAGAGTCTCACTTAAGATAATGCAACAATGACAAGAATATTAAAGGCAGTAGGTGTGTCATTCAGTTACCAAATGTTAATGAAGGTGGTTGAACATTACGTTCATGATGGGGCAGTAGTCTGTAAATAATTATCGATCGTCAATGATGGTCGGCTCAACATAATTGGTAGCCTAAAATCAAAATATTAAAAAGACCCTGAAACGTCTTTTACAAAATTCATATAATATTGAGACACAAAAAAAACTACATCATTTTGATACTGGTGAGAACGCAACTCATGATGTATGAGTTAGACGCACGTCATATGGTATTGAATTCTTCCAAGTGAAAAGGGTAAAGGATGAGCCTATTATCCATCATGTTTTGAACCTTGCGACATTTGTTACGGGAATTTCTTAGTTAAAAAAGATGAGGCACCAAAGAACTTGATTTCTGGTATGTGGATCAATCAAATGTGACAAAAAGGAATATATAATTTATAGAATTTCAGTTGAAATTGGAAAGTAAAAAATCGAGAGAACCATAGAAAAAGACTATACATAAAAGAAGATTTTTTTTTTGATGAGAAGGTAAATATATTATTTAATTTAGTGAGAAAAATTTATCCAATTAATTCACTCAATTTTATTAATAATTATATAAATCTAAATTATGGGTATATATTATATAATAATATAGTAGTGCTTTTTATTTTTGGGGCCTTAATTATTTGGGGGACTAAGGGCGTAAGGCAAGGGAACCTGGAGCCGCCCTTGAACAAGTGTTTTTGGAGCAAATCTTCAGACATGCCAGGCGCTAATAATTTTTCAAGAAACAGTTATCTCCATCACCCTAACCAAACAAAAGGGGAATTTTTTGCCAGGTTTTTTACTTTTTAGCATACCCCATTTGTCTATTAACCTTTATCCCTTCGTTGTTCAATCCCTGAGGCTAGAAAATGCTATATTGTTGTTCAAAGGTTTGATCTTTCTTGTGTGAAATTTTTGCAGGAAGCAAAAGATTGAGCAACGGAGAAAAAAATTACCAATTGCTGCAGGTATTGTTTTTGTTGTTTAATTTGAATCCCTTATTCTAATGTCTGCTCTCTATCTTTATTTTAACCATGTTCTGATTATTCCAATGTGAGTTGCTTCTAAGTTTACTGATTCTTTTACAAATAAAAAATTTACGCTATGTGCTGGGTCCGGGGTCCGGGAAAGCGCCGGACCACAAGGCTCTATTGCGTGCAGCTTACCTTGCATTTCTGCAAGAGGCTGTTTCCATGGCTTGAACCCGTGACTTCCTTGTTGACATGAGTTGTGCTTAAATGGAGAAGTGAGGATTCATATAGCTGACCCCAACTTGTTTGGAAATTAATTTTGTCTGGTGGTTACAGCTGTTTTTTGTCTAAAAAATCTAGGGTGCTGTGGTTGTTCAGGAAAAAAAAGGGATGTATGCTGTGTGTCATTCATTACCTGAGAAGACAATGCCTGCATTATTTTTCATTCTAATCCTATTTCTGTTTTATTTAGTTTTCGTCCGTTCTGGATTTTGGTTTACTGAATTCTGTAGTTTTTCATCTTACATGTGATATTTTATTGACTCTAGTTGAAAGGAGACTAGTGGAGGAGGTGCGGAACAATGACACTCTGATAATTGTTGGAGAAACTGGAAGTGGAAAGACAACTCGTAAGTACTTTGCTACACGTCCTCTTGGTCTGAGTGACATGCATTTGAAGCAGAATCATTTGCTTTGCACTACTTTAAATGATACTTCAACGAAGGTGGTCATTTATGATGTTTCATAGTGTTGTTCCAACCTTTTTGTGTACACGTGTTTGAGCATCTTTCTTCTTTCTCCGTGTATTTGTGCTTTGGGTTATGTGTGTTTTATCAGTCTTTACTGAGGTGTATAAGGTATCTTTCTGTATGTTTGTGCAAGTCAAGCATTATAGAACTGGTGAAATCGTGAAGATTGATGACATATTTGATTCATTGATACTTTGGTGAACATGTCACAGATGATTTACGTGTGGATTCAGTAATCATAGCACTGAATAACTTCTTAGAGTCTTTTTCTTTTGTAGTGAGGGGTTAAGGAAGTCATCTGTGTAAACTTTTTGTTGTTCGCAATTGCATGCTGAGGTTGCATCCAACCCTCTATTGTTTTTCATCTTTTGCTTATTCTTTTTATTTTGGACTCCTGTTAGAAGAATTAGGGCATATCTTACCTTTTGGTAGATGGGTGTGTTTGAGGATGGACAAGTGGGTTGCTCTAGTGGTGAGCACCCTCCACTTCCAACCAAGAGGTTGTGAGTTCGAGTCACCCCAAGAGTAAGGTGGGAGTTCTTGGAGGGAGGGAGCCGAGGGTCTATCGGAAACAACCTCTCTACCCCAGGGTGGGTAGGGGTAAGGTCTGCGTACTCACTACCCTCCCCAGACCCCACTAGTGGGATTATACTGGGTTATTGTTGTTATTGTTGTTGAGTGTGTTTGAGGATGAGAGGGAATGTGAGGATTGACAGCAGGAAGCATGATGAATTAGGATGGGAACACTATAACCTTAAGAAAGTTTCAGTTAGATCCAAGTAACCCTCAGTAACTTGGTCTAGCCATAAACCGAGGAACGCTTGTGGTGGCTAGTGAAAGTTTGTGATTTGGTCATAACTGCTTGACTTGTGCACCTGAAAGTATTGACTGGATTGTCGTTAGGCAGCTCACTCTGTTTCGTCGGTTTGATATTTTGAGTGTGTCCTAATTATACATCCTGATAATGATAATGAACTTATATGTACTGGCCTGTGAATTCTGAGATTATTCTTGGATGCTCTTTTGCTAATTTCCTTCATCTCTCTCTCTCTCTCTATTAATACTTCATTACATAGGAAGTAGTAACAAAATTTGTTATTCATTCTATAGAAATAAATACACCAGAATACTCTTGAAAGTTGTGTCTTTTGTAATATTCATCAGATACAAATAGGTACGTGTTACATGGTCTATCTTATCCTGGCATATATATTTGCAGAAATACCTCAGTATCTTTTTAAAGGGGGATTTTGCCGTGATGGTGGTATCATTGGGATAACTCAACCTAGACGTGTGGCTGCTATTACTGTTGCTAAACGTGTTTCTGAAGAATGTGGAGTTCCACTGGGACAAAAAGTTGGATATGCTATTAGATTTGAAGATGTAACTTCTGGCCTAACAAAGATCAAATATATGACAGATGGTTTGCTTCTAAGGTAATAAGGAAGAATAGTTTGATGCATAATGTCCATGAGTCTTGCTTTTTCCCCCCCAAAAAAAGAAGTAATATATACCCATGACTATGGACTCGATTGTTGCATACATGGTACATGTATGGAGTGATTGTTCAAGTTCCACGTAGAGTTTACCTTACATCACAAGATATAGCTATTTATGGTTATCAACAGCTGTATGCGTCTAGAAAAAGCATTTACAAATGGCGAATGACATGTCACTATTGCAGGGAAGCATTATTGGATCCATACCTCTCCAAGTATTCTGTTATTATTGTTGATGAGGCGCACGAGCGAACTATCCACACTGATGTATTGCTTGGCTTGTTAAAGAATGTACAGAAAGCAAGGTCAAAGGGTATCAACGAAGTGGTAAATACTGATCATAATAATTCTAATAACGGGCATGCCTCGGAGGGGAGGATTGACAATCAGAATAATGGTATTTTGAAGCCAGGTCAAGCGAAAAAGTATAACCCATTGAAATTGATCATCATGTCAGCTAGTCTGGATGCACGAGTTTTCTCAGAGTACTTTGGTGGTGCAAGAGCTGTTCATGTTCAGGGACGGCAGTTTCCTGTCGATATATTCTATACCCATAAGCCTGAGACAGATTGCATAGATGCAGCTTTGATTACTATATTTCAGGTTTGAACTGAACGACAATGTCACTAAAAATTTTCACAAAAACACAGCATTTTTATCCTTTGTTGTTGCTTTCTCATAGTATCTTATAAGCTCCATTTGCTTGATTTCCTACTAACATTGGCTTTTTTCCGTAGCTAATTTTTAATGTTTCACGTAGCGTTGGGAGTTCAATTAGTTAAGATTATAGTTTGTGGTGTTGCTGAATGTCTTATTATCTATTCATCTCTTTCTAACTTGTTTTCCTAGATACATCTAGAGGAGGGTCCCGGTGATATACTTGTATTCCTTACTGGCCAAGAAGAGATTGAATCCGTTGAGAGGCTTATCCATGAACGCCTCCGACAATTACCTGAATGCAATAGGAAGCTCTTAACTTTTCCCATATACTCGTCACTTCCCTCTGAGAAGCAAATGAAGGTTTTCATGCCTTCACCAGCTGGATATCGTAAGGTTGATTTGTTTCTTCGGATAGCTTATTTTTTGAAGTTTGAGATGGATGTATTCACTGTTTTTTTTTTTTGGGGGGGGGGGGGCTGCAATTAGGTCTCTGTGAAAACATGACTTAAATGAACTTCTTTTATGGATTTGTTCAGAAGATAATTTAAGAATTGAGGGTGATATCCTCTGTTAAAAAAAAAAAATTTAAGCTTGAAATCGTCTGAAAATTCAAATCGAGTTGCAGTTTTTAAAGGAATAATCCACTTGCCAAAATACAGACACTACTCAATTGAGATGAATGCTTGAAAACAAAGGTTCATGCGACTTTAATATGCTTTAATTGGTAATCACTGATTATTTTATGAATTCCTTCCATTACCTTTACACAAACATAGTATAAATACGAGTTTCATGGTCCTAGAAACGTTTTTTTTTCACGTAGATGCCAGATAAGAGGTGATGATAACACCGGACAAGCAAAATTTTGAAGGGCTTTACATAGACCCTTCATTGCCTTTATGTAAATGTGTAGAACGGGTGTCACGTTGGTGTGTGGGTATTTCGTGTGGATTCTTCAAATACACCCAACAAATGCAAGTACGCCCACTGCGGTGCCAGGTAGTTGCACTTGTATTAGAGTCCTTGTAACATATATTAAGGGGATATATATGTCTTGGGGATAAACGTATGGGCCAATTTTTTTCTCCGGGATAGGTCCATATGGGTGGTCAGTTAGTGTTTTCAATATTTTCTTTCTTGGTTGAGTTTATAGGGGTGCATCCCTTTGTCCCTTTTTTTGTACACTTTTATCTACTCAATAAAAGTATATGAAATTAATACCTGACTTAAAGAAGGCATTCATTTGGTTATCTCTGACATGAGGGAAATAAAGTTTGGTTATCTGCTAGCTTGTAGCCTTGTACTTGTTGTGATATGGGCTTAGCATTGTGAATGTGCATCTGTTTATTATTTAACTGTTTTAATGATAAGGCCTACTAATTTTTTATCCAATATCTCTTTTATGCTTGACATGGGGTTTTCATTGCTGAAAATATTTGGTATTTGCTCTGAGTTGGCAAGCTATGTCCATTAAAACCAGATTTTAATTCTTTCATGTGGTGTTTAGGTGATACTGGCAACAAATATTGCTGAGACATCGGTGACAATACCTGGAATTAAGTATGTTGTTGATCCCGGATTGGTGAAAGCACGAACTTATGATCCTAAGATGGGAGTTGATTCATTGATCATTGTCACAACATCTAAAGCTCAAGCTCTGCAAAGGAGGTAGGGTGTTTGCACGTGCATTTAAATCGCAATACACATGTTGACTAAAACACTTTTCCTTCACTAACTTTAGAAACATTCTTTGTCCAGCTTTTATACTATATTATGGTGGTTTGAACCATAATTTCCTTCTTACTTAAGGAAGCGCATATATCAATAAGGCCTCGTATGCATGTCATATTCATATTTGACAAGTGGGATAGGCTCGGGATATGTACCCGGATGTGCTTGTGATTCAAAGATTTTTTTATCTTGGATCGGTATCTACTACTAGGCACAAATATCCTTCAAAGGGTCAACATAATAATGATGATACCATCAGAGGAAATAAAAGGATTGTAATTGTAAGCATATTTTTTTGAAGCAGAAGAATTGTTTTTATTTCTGGTAATATATAGAAGCTTTAAATTTTAAAATTGCAATAAATGGAAGTTAAGCTTATTCTTTCCATATGCCTAATCTTTGGTGGGTAGAGTTTTGTGGGAGGTAGCAGGTACTCAGCGGAATAATCGAGGTGTGCACAAGCTAGCCGTAATACGACCGTTATAAAAAAGAAACAAAGTGAAACGTAAAAAATTATGGGTGCACCCTCCGAAGTAAAATCCACGGGAGGATAAAAGTTGAACCAATGCAGTAGGATTTATATATACATGAGTTAAATGGATAATGGACCTGTGCTCTGTTTTGGTCATGTTGTCTGTTAAATATCAGATCAAGGGCTAATTTCTTGAAATATTTATAGTGGACGTGCAGGACGTGAAGGACCTGGGAAATGCTATCGCCTCTATCAAGAAAGTTTCTTTGAGAAACTCACAGATTCTACATTACCGGAGATTAAGAGATGTGATCTCTCGAATGTTGTATTGCAGCTTAAAGCTCTAGGCATTGATGATGTCATTAATTTTGACTTCATCGAAAAACCAGACAGGTGATTACACCAATCAGTGAGACTAGTTTTCCGGTGCATATTTCCAAGTGTAATTTGGCTATCAGCATCTATGGTGCTTTTTCTTCGAATCCTTACTCCCCAACATTGTCCTCTAGTCTGGTACTAATATTTGCATGACTTAAGTTTGTCGGGCGTGTTTGACCATTCATTTGCATCTATCTCTAGCCTGGTGCTAGTATATTGTTTCACTACACATATGTTCCTAATTTTGCTAATTTCTATGTATTAGAAACCATTATATGTTTTGTTAAATTAACGAAGCACTAGGGGGAGAACATCCCTCCTATAAACCTGCATTTTCCTTGTGAAACTGTTTCGAAACGTCATCAGTATCCTTGAAATTTACTCTCTATTTGCTGGAAAATCCTTGCGTCGTCTTATAGTACTATTTTATGAAATATCCCTCCTCAATCCTACAGTTTATAAGAGAAGAAACTAGAAATTTACTGGACAATTGCCAAACATTTCTCCTGCCCCTTCCTTTATGTAGCAGAATGTTGCATCATCTGATAATGCAGTCATTGAGTGCTTGGATGTTGCTGTGGAGTTATTTTTTTCAACCTTTTGGGAAAATACTGTTTTCATCTTTAACTATAGCTTCTTCGTTGATTCTCTTTGAACAGGACTGCGATAGTCAACTCACTGTGGTCTCTCTACTTGTTGGGTGCTGTAACAGAAGAGAATAAACTTTCAGATGTTGGATATCAAATGGCCAAGCTACCCCTTGATCCAGTCTATTCTAAGGCTCTCATTGTTGCTAGCCAATTTGGCTGCTTGAAAGAAATGTTGATCTGTGTTGCAATGCTTTCAGTCGAATCTATTTTCTATGCTCCACGTGAAAAGTTGGAAGAGGTAGTCCTTTGTGCTGCTAGTTGTGATTCATCCCCATTTTCCCTTTATCAACAATCACAATATTTTGCAAACTTGTGGGTATACATGAGAAATTGTTTCCTCTGTGTTATCTCTCAACTTAGCATTCACCTTGACTTTGTTGATGTGTTGCACTATTTCTGGCAGCTAATGTTAACAGAAAACACAGTCTGAACAATTTTACTTGTTTTTACCAGTCACGAAATGCGTTGAAAAGCTTTGCAAGTCCGGACGGGGATCATTTGACTTTGCTTAATGTATACCGCGCTGCTGATGAGTTCTTTCAGAAGAACAAGATGGTAAATAGTGAAGAAAAGGCTGAAAAGAGTCTTAGAAAATGGTGCAAGGATAATTATATTAACAGCCGCTCTCTAAAACACGCTCGTGATATCCACAGGTGGGCTTATGTACTTACAAGATTATTGAAAATCTATTCTTATGTATTCTTATACTTAGTCAAATATGATGTCTTAGCTTCTTCTTCTCATTTGCCCGAGTCCTCAAGCATGTGATTTATTTAAGCTTTCTACTTATTTTGTAGTCAAATTCTGAGGAATGTAGAACAAATGGGTCTTCGTGTCACTTCTTGTGAAGACGATATGCTCCTCTTCCGTAGATGCCTTGCTGCTTCGTTTTTCCTTAAAGCAGCTATGAAGCAGCCTGATGGTGTATACAGGTAAAGATTTGTGGTTTTATCTGTTTGTATTTCTATTTGTGTTCAACTTTTTAAACAAAGGCAACTTTGACATATTATCCGTATGTTCCCTTGATATCTGACATTCATTTTATATACTCGCAGGGTCACATTAAGTGGTTTGATAGTGCAAATACACCCGTCTTCTGTCTTGTTCCGAGCCAAGCCAGAGTGTATAATTTTTAATGAATTAGTCCATACTAATCATAGTTATGTCCGTAATGTTTCTAGAATCGATTACTTGTGGCTAGTTGAGCTGGCTCCTCACTTGTATGCCTTGCAAGACTAAAGGTGTTTACTGTCATATTATTTATAATAGTAAGAGATCCCTTTGTTCACTGTCATATATTCTGCCTACTCTGGTGTTCAAGTTGGAAGTAAAGGAGAAGGAAACTAACATGTGAAGTTCCGACTTTGAGTTCGTTCCAACTTTATTTAAGTCTCCGGCATGTAAATATTTGACAAGAGTATGTCTTCTGATGTCAACCAATTCTCAGTTACAACAGCCTGATGAGATCTGTCCGCGGTATTGTATATGACATTACCTTTCCTCATTTGTATGTTGTGAAATCCTTCGTCAGTAGACGATATTTGCTTTGGAGGGAGACTCTCTTGAAGTGCCAAAAAGCAGGACTGAAGCGTTGAATACGTATACGAAGGCGCCATGTTTATCTTGCCTAGGGTGTTGAATCTGGAGAAGTGTTCATCATCTTTAGCAGACTCTCCAGCTTTTATTGATGCAGAGGTACCACTGGTTATCGATCTTTTTCGGGTAGGAACGTCTGAATACTTGAGCAGAAACTAGCATTTCTGGATATACTGCTGGATAAATACCTTTGGCGGCCAATTCTCTTGATAGTAGTACGGCAGTAGAATCTATATGTGCAAATGTCGTACCAGGAGCAGGGTTGGTCAAATCATTTGCGGGTTTTCTTTCCATTGAAAATTGATTTTACTCTATCTTTTTCGAGCCAAGGGTTTTTCGGAAACAGTCTCTCTACCTTCTTAAGGTAGGGGTAAGGTCTGCGTATACTCTACCCTCCCAGACTCCACTAATAGGATTACACTGGGTTTTTTTGTTGTTGTTAATCGATTTTACTGTATAGACGCTTATGACCTCCCACTCTATGCTTTAGCGCTAATAATTCCTCTGACATTAAGGCCTTATGTAATTGCTTTGTAAAGAGCGCTTTATCCTCCTTAGTGGTTTAGATTAGTCGGCCCAGCAAGTTTCAGATACTTATCCTCCTTAGTGGTTTGGATTAGTCGGCCAGCTCAGATACTTGATGACCAAAAAAAAAGTTAATGGAGTTGTAATGCCAACTCATTAGAGTGACTCAAATATTTATTTATCAATATAACAGAAAATGTGAAAGTTGTAATCTTGTTAGTGGTTTTTACCAAACCTAGTCTTTTTTATTTTCTCTCTTTTGATGATGATAATGTGAACGTCAAAGAAAGACAAAAAAAGGTTTCAGTTGCAGTCAATCACCAAAATATATAAAGAGCACTAACTTTTAGCCACTTTCTTTATAGACCGAGGAAAATAATTAATCAAAAACAATAAAATTTTGGATTTTTTTTAATTTCGCCAGAAATTATTTACATTCGGTAGCCGAAAACGTATATAATATATAGAATGTATGTATATATATATATATATATATATATATATATATATATATATACACATTTTTTTTTTTTTTTTTTTTACATATTTTGGCTATTATTTGAGAGCGGCTATACAGTGTCATTTGGAGTAAAGTTTTATTACCTCCACCAAAACAAGTTAAAAGAAATTAACAGTGTAAACATTTTTAACACTGTTAGTGTTAATAAGTTTAAATCCTAGACTAATATTATTATTTATCTAAATTTTACAACTTTCAAGAATTTAAATTCATTAATTATTTAAAATTTTAAACTCCGGTGGTGTGTTCTTTATCAAATTAATATCTTATTGTCATTTAAGATTTTCTTCTAGTACTATTAAGTGAACACTCTTGTAAATGAAGAACGGAAGCCTTCGAGCAACAATAAAGTTATTTTCGTGCGACTCATTGGTCACGGGTTCGAGCGGTGGAAACAGTCACATGCTTGCATTAGAATAGATTGTCTACATCACACTCCTTGGGGTGCGGCCTTTCTCTGGATCCTGCGTGAATACGGAATGACTTGTACATCTAATTTTTTTTTTTGTGTACCTAACTATCAAACTTAGTATAATAATATTTTGAACAATTTGTTAATAGAGCATTTCATAGCTCCAAGCAGGTGTGTTATTTTAAAAGGAGGAAAGAAATATCCCACTAAATTCCAAATAGTGATATAGTTGTTTAAAATAACGCAACACATTTTCTAATTCAAAGGTCAAAATTGTACTACTGCATGTTATGAATATATGTTTCTCTTTCCACACTCCTTTCCAAAATCAGCTTTCCTATTGACTCTTTAACAATTTCTTGGAAATTTCACTTTCTTTTAACAACTTTCCATTCCTCCTACTCCTAACCTTAACATATAGTATAAACATTTATATTAAGCCTTATTTCATTCACATTCAAGGAAATTAAACCGCGGTGTATTGTTGTCAACTCAACTATATAGTCGCACATACCAGCAACAAGACGACTAGCCAAATTTCCAATGGGCAATTCATTAGCATGTTTTTCTGAGAAAAATCAAGCAACTAAATTTAGAAAAAGCAACAAAAGTAGTAGATCATTCAATGGTAATGTTCCTCCTCCATGTATCTCAAGATCAACGAGTCGAAAATCGGATAGAATTTATCTAAATTCTTTAAGATTTGATCAGGGAAAATGTGATGATGATTATATTAGAGAACAAGCTCGAGTTGCTGCAGCTTTATTACTACAACATCATCAACAAAATGGAACACTTACTCAATTTGAACGTTCAGTTTCTCTTAGGGAAACTTTAACTTCTTCTAGGAAGCAAAAGAGGATTCCTAGAAGCTCGAGTTGTCGTGCCAGATCTCTCTCTGATTCAATTCCTCAGCATCTGGAGCTTCTTGATCAGGTTTGTCTTTCTATAGTTTGCTCCAAATTATTGGTAATTTACACTTTTCAAGGGTCTACTTTGACCAATATACTGATTACTGGGTTAATTTCATGTATGGTAAATATTTACATGGATGATCGTTTTATTTTCTAGGCCTGAAATTTGACCTTCGGGTCATTTGTATTCTCTGAGTAATTCACACATAGGTTAGTTACTTTAATGTGATAAAAAATATTTAGTGTTATAGTGGGTAAAAGTCAGTTGCACGCAATAAAAAAAAAATAGTTTTTTGACTTTACGATAATATTAGTTTGTTTAATGGATAAAGTTCATGAATCATACCAGAAATTAGCTCCCAATATGCTAAATGACAATCAGAAACTACACGAATAATACTGTAGGATGAAGGTAATTTCCCTCAAATTTAGCTATAGTTTAATGTAGAAAGGTGACTCTTTGAAATGTGAAGAATGACAAAAAAGAAAGTTTTCTACCATGGCAGTACGTGTAAATAACAACATGCTTTTTACCATTTTCAGGGTACAGATGTTGAAAGTTTGAAGAATAAACATTTTGTTCTTGTACATGGAGGTGGTTTTGGTGCATGGTGTTGGTATAAAACTACAACACTTCTCAAAGAATCTGGATATCAAGTTGATGCTATAGACTTAACTGGTTCTGGTGCACATTTCTTTGACTCCAACAACATTACTACTCTGTCA
This sequence comes from Nicotiana tabacum, assembly GCF_000715075.1. Classification (NCBI taxonomy): domain Eukaryota; kingdom Viridiplantae; phylum Streptophyta; class Magnoliopsida; order Solanales; family Solanaceae; genus Nicotiana; species Nicotiana tabacum. The sequence goes on from NC_134103.1 coordinate 17,204,913, forward strand.
CAATATGTAAAACCACTCACTGATTTCCTCGAAAATCTCGACGATAACAAGAAGGTTTGATGATTCACTTGCACCTTTGCTATCTTATTTTCGGTTTTCTTAATATCTTGTATTGTTATTATTTGTTGTAAGTGCTTCTTTCATCTTTTCTTTAGCTGATGGTCTATCGGAAACAAACTCTCTGCCTTCCCAGAGTAGTGATAAGGCTGCGTATATCCTACCCTCCCCAGACCTCACTTGTGGGAATCCACTGGGTTGTTGTTGTTGTAGTTGTAAGTTCAGATATTGAAAAAAATTTGATCTTTTCTTATGCAGGTCATATTAGTCGGGCACGATATAGGGGGAGTTTGTATTTCTTATGCAATGGAATTGTATCCATCAAAAGTTTCTGCAGCAATTTTTGTTGCTGCATCAATGCTGAAGAATGGACAAAACATACTCGATATGTTCTCCGTACAGGTTGGTTACATTAGTTATACGAAGATTTAATTAGTTATATGCATGATTTTATACCATAAACCAAACATAGTATAAGTGATACAGAAGTTCATACAGAGATTAAATTTGCTAATTTGCAGCTTGGATTGAACAATCTATGTCAACGCGCTCAAGTTTTTCGCTATGCAAATGGGAAGAATCATCCTCCAACTGCTATAGATTATGACAAGTCATTAATCAAGGAAGTGTTGTTCAATCAAACCCCAACTAAGGTATTGATTGAGTTATTATATACATTGTGAAAGAAGCTTTTATGTATTTCTCTAGTCCAATGTTATGGTGCGACTATGCCCGCCTTAGCCGGGGTCTTTTGAAAACAACCTCTCTACCTGTACAAGGTAGGGGTAAGGTCTGCGTACATACTATCCTCCCAAATCCCACTTATGTGATTTCACTGATTTTGTTGTTGTTGTTTCTGTTCCAATTTTGTCTCACTGTGATAGAGAAAGGTGTTTTTATTTTGACAATTTGCTCTTAATTTCAGGATGTTGAATTAGCATCAGTATCAATGAGGCAAGTTCCCTTTGGACCACTAACAGAAAAGCTAACACTTTCTGCAACAAATTATGGTTCTATTCCAAGATTCTATGTCAAAACACAAGATGATTTTGCAATTCCTGCATCTCTTCAAGAAGTTATGATAGATTCAAATCAACCTGAACAAGTTTTCCAGATTAAAGGGTCCGATCATTCCCCCTTTTTGTCGAAACCTCAGTCTCTCCACAAGATTTTAGTAGAAATTTCCAACATTCCTCCAAAAATGAATCTCAAAACTACCATCTAAATAAAAATGAATACTAGCCAAGATGATTCTTTTTCCATGACATGTTCCTATATATGTACATATCTTTCTTGAGCCGATGGTGTATCGGAAACAACTTCTCTATCTTTCCAGGGTAGGGGTAAGGCATGCGTACACACTATCCTCCCCAGACCCCACTTGTGGAATTCCACTGGTTGTTATTGTTGTTGTTCCTATATATGTACATACCAAATATATAGTATCAAATCTTTTTGTGAAATTCTCAATTTTCATTTTATTCTTTCTTTTTTTCGAATGAAATGCCGTATCAAAGAATGAAAAGTGAGAAAGGTCTTGTGTAACTATGTAAAACATATTGTTTGATCATATGGTGTAGTGAGTATAGCACGAATGATTCATATAGCAGATTCCAACTTTGTATTTTTTCTGTAGAAACATACTATCTTTTATTCATATTAATATTACATTAGTTTGAAAATGTTCTAACGAGGAAAACAATCATGATAACAAGCGCAAAGGCGAAGAGCAGAGCCAGGAATTTTTTCACTAAAGGCAAAAGGATGAAGTCCATTGTAGTCATTAAGACACTGCTTCCAACAACAATCTTTGTTACAGTACTTATAGTTGCAGGGACCTAATTGAGCCAAGCACTGATACTGTGGCTTGCCGTGTGATTCAGGTAATATTTTACGAACTTCTCCCTCTTCATCTACACGTGTGGGCGCCTTCGCCATGTTGGTAGCTGCTACTTTGCCTATAAAAAAAATGTTTCATTAGCTAACCATAAGATAAATAAGGTCACAAGAATGAGATAAGTTAGCTCAATTAGTATGATGTTCAAAAGCGGATTTGAGACGGGTTTTGTGGCTTCAATTAAATTCATTATTTTCAGCTTGAGCTATACATAAATGTACGAAAGAATATTTTATTTTATTGTATACATATAATAAGATCATTGAATCCATTAGATCTAGGTCATGCATGTATTCGCCTCTAAAAGTGAATATAAAAGTACTTTTTTTCTTTTTTTTGCTTAGTCGTTCTAACAAATAAAAACCTACAATAATCATTGTTAGAATTTTCATTATGAAAAATCACAAAAACAAAGAATAAAGGCCAGAGAATATCACCTGATGGAAAAATGAGAAATAGGAAAATGAAAAGAGTTGGTGAGATCACTGTCATTTTCTTTTTTGAGTATAATATAAAGATCTTTTTGAAGCTGGAAGTTCAGTAGAGAGAGTGCAATTTCACTTTGCTTTATATATTCCACAAATTGTTGGACCCCCATTTTGATTTATGTTAATTTTTACTCATTAAGGAAATATCAACCATATCCAAAATTGAAAAAGAAAATATCCTTAGAAAAGTGGTAAAAAATCAATAATTACTGAATTCAAACTGAGTTCATACAAGATATGGCAAGTTTAATTTTCTTTTTTTGTGTAGGTTCAATGTTTAGTTGGAAAGTTTGTGTTATTAGGCAGAAGCTGAAGATAAATGGAGATTAATTTAGATTTTAATTCTCAACTTGAAGATACGTAAGAATTAATGACTAATTCCTTGCTCTTTAAACCTGAGATTTTTGCCTCCAAAAGATAATGATTAGTGTAACATCTTGATAAGTATTTATTATATTTTCAAGTATATAATGCTAGCATTCATAACCCTATTGAGGAGTAAAGGAGAGTAACGATAAAAATTTATCCACGCCCGAGTTTATGTCAATTGAATGATTGCACGGTTTGTCTCTGCATATACATTGCTATGACTTCAACTTAATTAATCAACATTTTTTACCTCATTTTTATATTTAACTATAATAAATTGACGTTGTAAAATATATTCCACCACCGGATTTTTACATTAATCCAATAATTAAATGACATGTATCTTTATATACATTGTTATGACTTAATCATAGTTAATTCGGCAAAGGGCCAAATATACCCCTCTACTTTCGAAAATGGTCTAAGAGTACCCCTCGTTATACTATTGGGTTATCTATACCCCTGCAGTCATACTTTGGGATCAAATATACCCCTCATTTAAACGGAGGGACACGTGTCATCGTCCTGTTGGTCAATTCTAAATATCTCCTAATTAATTAAAAAGACCCATTATCCATACCCGAAAAATAATTTTTTTTTTGTAAAAACTGGAAAAAATATTTTTACTAAAAACTGAAAAAAACAAAAATATTTTTTTTTTAGTTTTTACAAAAAACTGCTTTAAAAAAACTGAAAAATATTTTCTAAAACAATATTTTTGTAAAAACTGAAAAAAAAAACTGAAAAGCAATTTTCTAAAGCAGTGTTTTTGTAAAAACTGAAAAAACAAATATTTTCTTCCTTTTTTTTTTCCAGTTTTTAGTTAAAAATATTTCAGTTTTTTCAGTTTTTAATTGCTTTAGAAAATTGCTTTTTAATTTTTTTTTCCAATTTTTACAAAAATATTATTTTAGAAAATATTTTTTAGTTTTTTTAAAGCAGTTTTTTGTAAAAACTGGAAAAAAAAATTTCATTTTTAGTAAAAATAATTTCAGTTTTTTCCAGTTTTTACAAAAATAAAATTGCTTTAAAAATTGCTTTTCGGGTATGATTATTGAGTCCTTTTAATTAATTAGAAGATATTTAGAATTGACCAACAGGACGATGACACGTGTCCCTCCGTTTAAATGAGGGGTATATTTGAACCCAAAGTATGATTGCAGGGGTATAGATAACCCAATAGTATAACGGGGGGTATTCCTAGACCATTTTTGAAAGTAGAGAGGTATATTTGGTCCTTTGCCGTAGTTAATTTACATGATTTTTACCTTACTTTCATATTTAACCATATAAAGTAATGCGATTTGATATAAACACGTAAAAATTGCATGGGGCGTCCTATTTGGTCACCCCTTTTAACTTATACCTGTTTTGTTTTTCCGTTTGCATCCGTATCCATTTTTTTGTTAAAAGCGTTTTAAAAAGACGATTTTGCCCTTCAGGACTATTGACAAAACTGTAGACTGCAGGACAACACTTCAACATGTTTTGGCATGAAGTTTTAACAAATGAACTAAATAATTTCAGCATGTTTAGTCTGAAATTTTAGCAAAAACTCATTAGAAAATTACATATTGCAAGACAAAAACTTAAACATGTTTAGTCTGAAGTTTTCGAAAATGAACTAAATAACTTGAGCATGTTTAAACTGAAGTTTTAACAAATGAACTAAATAACTTCAGCATGTTTAGTCTGAAATTTTAGCGAATGAACTAAATAACTTCAGCATGTTTAGAGTGAAGTTTTGGATAAAACTCATGACAAAACTGTTGACGGCAGGATAAATTACTTCAGCATGCATTAGCATGAAGTTTTAGCTTGAATGTAAAATAACTTCAGCTGCTACTGTAATTAGCTGAAGTTTTACACCATCTCGCATGCTAATGAATAACCCCTGGTATTGTAAAACAACGTCATATCCAAACGTTAGCATGCTGCTACGTTTATCAGGGCTTGTTTTACAGGTCATCTCCAAAGTAGCATGCTAATGCTAATACTATCAGGGGTGTAATTATCATATTATTACGGTTTTTTGGTCAACTGGCTACCAAATCAATAATTTTTAAAAATAGGGTACAAGTTAAAATGTGACACAAATATAGGGTACGGTTGCAAATTTCCCCATAAATACGGAGTGTGAATAAATTTTCTGCAACTTGGTATGACTGATTCACTTCCTATAAGATAAATAAATAATTTTTCCTAAAATTAAAATCTGGGTAAGAAAACAACACTAATAATATACCACACCGTTAATGAAACAGCTTTTATTCTCTTTATAATAAAATCCACAACCGCATTGGTTCAACTCGACTGCAAGACGACGTGAATGGGCTTGGGCCCGTTCTTTGAATGGGTCAGGGCCCAGGAAAGTCCCCGGGTCATTTCTGCAGAGATGCAGTCCCGGATACGGGTTTGCTTCACGGGCTTAGGAGTCTAATCTTACACTTGTGAGATGGGCCGAGACGAGGTGGAGCCTATGGACTCCTACCGGAAGCGTTATTGGCCGATGATTACAGTTATTCACGTGGTTCAGTATGTACTGGACTAACTGAACGGGGCTTATGTTCTTGCAGTTCACTTTTTTTTTTAATTTTTATTTGGTGTCCGGCTAGTCCGAATTTACGTCGCGTAAAATCTATCAGTATGGCTTAATTTTTATTTGGTGTTTGATTAGTCCGAATTCACGTCGCTTAAGATCTATTAAAAGGAACTCCCCATTAGAATTTTTTTTTCCATTCTCAAAGCTTGAATCCAAGACCTCTGGTTAAAATGGATCATATCCATCCTACTATAACACTTAGTACAGGTACGTGGTTTGGTCCTAATACATGTATAATCTATGAAGATCCCTTCTTTTATCAAAATTGTTGAGATTTTGTTTCCTCTCATCCCTTTTCTTCAAGTCTAAGCTTCGCATCCCCTTCTTTTATATGTGTTATTTCCCTTATCAGTGTTATTTAGCGTATTTGTATTTTCTTTAGCAGTGTAATTCGATGTTACGTTATTGTAATCAGTGCTGCTCTTCTTGAATATAGTAAAGGATTTCAACTAGGACACGTTACAAAATCCCCGAAGTTCCTACAAAATTGAATCGTATAAACCATCTAAATAATGATGGACATATATCAACACGTAAGATCTTTTGGTTTAGAACATGGTCCGATGTATATGCATGTCAAATACATACATATCTTATGTCTCTTCAAGAAGAGAATTACGAGAATATTTGTTTTCTAAGTTAGATTACTTAAACTATTAGTTCTTACTTGGTTTCATGTAATTCTTGGGTGCTTTTTATTTGTTTCATGCAAATTCGTTCGTACTTTTATTTGACTTTAGAGAGTGTTTGGCTAAGCTTATAAGCAAGTTGTTGCTTCCAAATGCACACGCAAGTATACATGGTCGTACAAGTAATATAGGATTGTAAGTCCAGATATCGTACCCACAGGAACTTGTGATTAACTATTTACTGAATTAAACTAAGACAATTAATCTCTTCAAGAGATTTTCTAAAGTATGAATATTTAATTAAAACGAATCTAGAATAGCAAACTAAGCGATTACAGAAAACAAGTGAGCAATCTTAGAGATGAATTCAATGGGAGAAAATATTACAGAGCTATGAGTTAGCTAACAATCCCATTGAGTTTTTTTACTTAAATTGTCTAATTAATTTATCTAGTTTATTGATTGACAAGGTTAATATTACTCGTAGCATTCTCCCAAAATACTACTCGCCTATTCAAACTAACTTAACGCCTATATTCCTATAGAATTAGGATTAACAAGAACGCATTAATAATTCCCGTATAAAAACCAAGTAAGGCGATTAGGTATATCCCTATCCTAACCGTAAATTCGTTCCCGATGCTCGAGTTCAAGATGTTGCTCTACTCAATCTTATATGCAATTTAGAATTTTCTCTCCCGAGTTTAATCCTAAATTCGTAGATAGCATTCAATTGGTGATCAAGCAATCAAATAATTAAGCGCAAGATTGAATAAATAAACCAATATAATAAAATAATAAGAGCAATCAAGCTTCAAACTACAACGTTCATGTAGCACCCAAAACTCTAGAACTAATAAACTATAAAGTTAAAGGAAGAGAAGATGAAGAAAAAACTGAGAATCCTTGCTCTTGAGTGTTCCGTGCGTGTATTTTCCTCTCAAAGTGGTGTATTCACCTCCAAAATAGGTTTAGACTTGCTTTTATACGCATTGGGGAGGGGGGTCTTGCGCCGAAATAACCTTGTCCCGGGCGAACTAGGTGAACTTTCCCGTCACCAGCACCCAGGGTAGCGTGGGGAGCTAGGCCTGGCGCTGGAAATATTTGTGTTTCTGGAAACTGCGCCACAAGTGGCGCCCCACGCTGCCTGTGGCGCTACACTGTCCCAATTTTTTATTTTGTTACCTTTTTGCTTCAACTCGTGTACTTTCGTCCCACATTGCCTCTAGATGACTCCTACACATAAAAATACCATAAATTAGAATAAATCATTACATTCCACATTCAAAAATTCACAAAACATGAGTAAAATGCGAGGCGATATGCATAGACATATACATACTTTAAGCCGAATATCAACATCCCACACTTAAACTCTTGCTCGCCCTCAAGCAATGAAATTATAAACTACACCCCAACAACGTACATATCAACAAAGGAGGAGCAATTCGATTCCGTTTACAACATACACTCTACCAATGACCATGGTTGATAGCAACAATTAAACTGTGGCATATGCAATCACTTACACTTCCCTTTACTTATGTCATTCTTCAAAAATATTCACAACAAAGACAACATGCTCATAACAATCTTAACCTCAAAAACTGACTCAATATCACAATGCACTCATGGCTTGAACACTCAACATCACAGAAAAGTCTAATAACGTTACTTATCCCTCGTAAAGCCATGTGCCCTCACAACAAGAACAAGAGAGAGTAAGTTGAATCCACACATTCGAATCTCATGATCAAATATAATCTAAAGACTCACATCTATCAAAAAAATTACTCACTCTCACAAAGAAGTTGCATGCATGCAAAAGATACCATAGGCTTGCCCATAATATAAATCTCCACTAATGTAGGCTCACTCGATCTAAAATCAATTAGGACTTTATTGTGGTTGTAACGTGGGCTAAGGAACGAGTAGGATATATATAGGAAATAGTGGTTCACCATTCTAAGCACTTTAACATATCACATAATAAACTTTAAGCGCAAATTCTTCAATCCACTTCAATTTCACACACAAGACCACTCCCCAAATTATTCCCTCTTTCTTTAAGCACTACTTTAATTTATACCCCACTAGTAAGAACAATACAATAATTTATTCATCTCTATCTTTTTGTTCTTTCTTTTTTTTTTCTCCAGATTTTTCTTTATTCTCTTTTTTTCCCCTCAATTTCCGCTAGTGATGTATTATTCTACAAAACAAGTGCACCTTTTTTTCTTTCATTGGTTCCACTCGAAAGACACCCCACACTTAGTCCGTACTTCTTCTAGCATTAATTTCATAATTATAGTGCTTTCAGAGGTAACAAGATCAAAATAATGTCAATTAAGAACAAAAGGATATCAACTCGTAATGTGAGTGCCAAATAAAAGTCTATAGGCTCAAAAGGGTTTACTAGGGTTAGTTTTTATTTGGTGATAAGCATTAAGCTCAAAAAGATCAAAGAAAGCCTAAAATCATTTTTCAAACCGAGCATCACCTAAAATTTCGCTTCGACTCACATACCGTGCAAGTTCTAGACTCAATCAAAATAACATGGACTACGCAAAAACTCACTTCACACATAGCATATGACTCACTAAGGACAATTTCATTCTGACTCTCAAACAATGCAAGTATTCATGGAACCACAAGATATTAAGCATTAAACACAAAGTGAATATAAGTCAAGCAAAAGAGACATAGGCGTCATAACAAGCTATCTAGTTTCATCAAGGCATCATGAACAATTTCAAAACATATGGAAGATACTCCACATGCCAAAACCAAATAATGCTACTATCAAAGAAGTCAATGGCGCCTAAGAATTACATTATTCTTCTTCCTTTTATTTCCTAAATCCTAATCTACTCTAAAATAAATTACTACCCGGTTCAAACTACATCCCATGGAAAAGAACCGGGGCTCAAAGAAAAATCACACGTGATTATTACTACCTAAAGAAAAATAAAAGACACGGTTTTTGGATTTTTCTATTTTTCAAATTTTTTTGGTTAAACTGTAATTCCTCAAGAAAACTGTCTAGGAGATCCATCGTCGGGAAAAGTCGAAAATTTTCTGAATTTTTTTCTCAATTTTCATTTTTTTTTGTTTTTTGTTTACAAAAATCACTACACTAAGAAAGAATACTATAATTAAGCTAGGATAGCACAGAAAATCACACAAACAATCTCCTCACCCCACACTTAAAATTGTGCAATGTCGTCAACGCACACTGTAAATAACTGGAGGGTAAAATAGACTCCCCGGTAGGCCAAAGGCCGAAGCATTAGCAGCTCATGAGATACTTAGACTTCTCCCAGGTATGGTTCTTTCTGTGAACACCCCACACTTAGTTCCAAATTACCTGCTCGCTTATGCATACTTCCTGTTAGCTTTGCCTCCATGCTCATACTCCTACAAAACACAAAAATAATACTACAAAGATAACACAATAATAAAAACAATTAAACAAAAATAAAAATAAAAAATTAAATTGGGTTGCCTCCCAACAAGCACTTGATTTAATGTCGCTGCACGACGCCATCACTTTCATCACTTTTCTTTCCACTTTGAGCATATGAATTGAGTCCCCAATTTTGCATCAACTTTTCTGTCAAGTTCCTCGGGCAGTGGTGTGAAAATAAAGGAACCAAGCAATAGATATCGCATCTTGCACTTCTTGGCCCTCAAATGAGAGATGTCATTTTGTCTCCTTGGCATCACAAATTCCAGGATGTATGCTCTTTGTTTCCCATCCATTGACTCCTTCATAGGCTCGAATGGGTCGATTCTCGTGTCACTATCCAAACACAATATTAAAAAATGTTTAGAATGAGTTCCAATGCGCTCCAACCCTAGAACCTCTTCACTTTTAACATCCTCACTTTAACACACTTCCTCAACCTTGGCATAATTAATAATATTATGGTCGAATGATTGGAATTCCTCTTTTTGCTCCACATGTTGGCCAGTATCCACAATAATTTGTTGTTGGGCATCAGACGCCTCAATCTTTTTATTCAATTGAGCCTGCAAGTCATGGATATCTCAACCAAATTGGTCTATCTCCTCTCTGAGCTCAGTTCTTCCTTCTATTAGATGTTCTGCCATATTTGAAAGACCATTCCGGAGAAACTCATGATATTTCATTACTTGAGCTTGTTCTTCTAGCCGAGATTGACTCACTATATCTGCTTCTTCAACTTTTACCTCTTGTAGGATCTCACTCTCTTCGTCGAGTTGAGGTTCTTCTTTAAATTGACCATTAATTATTCCATTCTAGCCTGCGGTACTTTGATTTCTAAGGCAATCTTTTTTTTTGAATTTCATCTTGTTACTCGGCTACTTGCCTCACCATGTCCATAATACGAGCAACATGTTCCACATCCTCTACTTCATTGCTCCTATCAAACTCATAAACATTATTAGAAATATCATAATAAGGGCTCAGGGAAGGGTAAAAAGAATTAGGACAACCATCCCAATGGCCACCTTGACAACCACATACATTACAAATATTCCACGCAAAAGATTGAGATTAACAATTTTTGCCACAAGTGTGGTCCTCCACAATATGGACAACGATCACCTAAAAAAGAATAACCAATATTTGACCAATTCTCATTCTAAGACGGCATGTCAACAAAGATAATAAAATGTTAAACTTATATTAAATAAATAAATAAAACTTAAAAAGACAAAAAGTAAAAATCTAATCTAGTAAAATAGTTAGTTTCAAAGTCCCCGGTAACGGCACCAAAAACTTGTTGCTCCCAAACGCACACACAAGTATACGTGATCATACAAGTAATATAGGATTGTAAGTCAAGATATCGTACCTACAGAGACATGTGATTAACTATTTACTGAATTAAACTAAGACAATTAATCTCTTCAAGAGATTTTCTAAAGTATGAATATTTAATTAAAACTAATCTAGAGTAGCAAACTAAGTGATTACAGAAAACAAGTAGGCAATCTTAGAGATAAATTCAATGGGAGAAAATATTTCAGAGCTATGAGTTAGCTAACAACCCCGTTGAGTTTTTCTCTTAAAATTGTTTAATTAATTTAGCTGGTTTATTGATGAACATGGTTAATATTACTCGTAGAATTCTCCCAAAGTACTCCTCGCCTATTCAAGCTAATCTAACGCCTATATTCCTATGAAATTAGGATTAATAAGAATGTATTAATAATTTCCATATAATAACCAAGTAAGGCGATTAGGTATATCCCTATCCTAACCGTAAATTCGTTCCCGATGCTCGAGTTCAAGATGTTGCTCTACTCAATCTTATATGCAATTTAGAATTTTCTCCCCCGAGTTCAATCCTAGATTCGTAGATAGTATTCAATTGGTGATCAAACAATCAAATAGTTACGCGCATGATTGAATAAATAAACCAATATAATAAAATAATAAGAGCAATTCAAGTTTTAAACTACAATGTTCGTGTAGCATTCAAAACTAACTAATAAACTATAAAGATAAAGGAAGAAATGATGAAGAAAAACTGAGAATCCTTGCTCCCGAGTGTTCCGTGCGTGTATTTTTCTCCCAATGTGGTGTCTCCCCCTCCAAAAGAGGTTTAGACTTGCTTTTATACGAGTTGGGTGGGGGGGGGGGGGGTCTTGGGCCGAAATAACCTTGTCCCGGGCGAACTAGGTGAACTTTCCCGTCACCAGCGCCTAGGGTAGCGTGGGGCGCTAGGCCTAGCACTAGGAATATTTGTGTTTCTGGAAACTGCGCCACAAGTGGCGCCCCACGCTACCTGTGGCGCTACACTGTCCCAATTTTTTATTTTGTTCCCTTTTTGTTTCAACTCGTGCACTTTTGTCCCACATTGCCTCTAGATGACTCCTACACATAAAAATATCACAAATTAGAATAAATTATTACATTCCACATTCAAAAATTCACAAAACATGAGTAAAATGCGAGGCGATATACATAGACATATACATACTTTAAGCCGAATATCAACATCCCACACTTAAACTCTTGCTCGCCCTCGAGCAATAAAATTATAAACTACACCCCAACAACGTACATATCAACAAGGGAGTAGCAATTCGATTCTTTTTACAACATACACTCTACCAATGACCATGGTTGATAGCAACAATTAAATTGTAGCATATGCAATCACTTACACTTCCCTTTACTTATGTCATTCTCAAAAATATTCGCAACAAAGACAACATGCTCGTAACAATCTTAGCCTAAAAAACTGACTCAATATTATAATGCACTCATGGCTTGAACACTCAACATCACAGAGAAGTCTAATAACATTACTTATCCCTCATGAAACCATGTGCCCTCACAACAAGAACAAGAGAGAGTAAGTTGAATTCACACATTCGAATCTCATGATCAAATACAATCTAAGAACTCACATCTATCAAAAAAATCACTCACTCTCACAAAGAAGTCGCATGCATGCAAAAGGTACCATAGGTTTGCCCATAATGTAAATCTCTACTAATGTAGGCTCACTTGGTCTAGAATCAATTAAGACTTTATTGTGGTTATAACGTGGGCTAAGGAACGAGTAGGATATATATAGAAAATAGTGGTTCACCATCCTAAGCACTTTAACACATCATATAATAAACTTTAAATGCAAATTCTTCATTCCACTTCAATTTCACAAACAAGATCACTCCCCAAATTATTCCATCTTTTTTTAAGCACTACTTTAATTTATACCCCATTAGTAAGAACAAGACAATAATTTATTCATCTTTATATTTTTCTTCTTTTTTTTTTCTTCAGATTTTTCTTTTTTCTCTTTTTCCCCTCAATTTTTGCTAGTGGTGTATTATTCTACAAAACAAGTGCACCTTTCTTTCTTTAATTGGTTCCACTCGAAAGACACCCCACACTTAGTCCGTACTTCTTCTAGCATTGATTTCACAATTATAGTGCTTTCAGAGGTAACAAGATCAAAATAATATCAATTAAGAACAAAAGGGTATCGACTCGTAATGGGGGTGACAAATAAAAGTCTATAGGCTCAAAAGGGTTTACTAGGGTTAGTTTTTATTTGGTGATAAGCATTAAGCTCAAAAAGATCAAAGAAAGCCTAAAATCATTTTTCAAACCGAGCATTACCTAAAATTTTGCTTCTACTCACATACCGGGCAAGTTCTAGACTCAATCAAAATATCATGGACTACACAAAAACTCACTTCACACATAGCACATGACTCACTAAGGACAATTTCATTCTCACTCTCAAACAATGCAAGTATTCATGGAACCACAAGATATTAAGCATTAAGCACAAAGTGAATATAAGTCAAGCAAAAGAGACATAGGCGTCATAACAAGCTATCTAGTTTCATCAAGGCATCATGAACAATTTCAAAACATATGGAAGATACTCCACATGCCAAAACCTAAAAATGCTACTATCAAAGAAGTCAAGGGTGCCTAAGAATTACATCATTCTTCTTCCTTTTATTTTCTAAATCCTAATCTACTCTAAAAAAAATTACTACCCGGTTCAAACTACATCCCATGGAAAAGAACCGAGGCACAAAGAAAAATCACATGTGATTATTACTACCTAAAGGAAAATAAAAGATACGTTTTTGGATTTTTGTGTCTTTCAATTTTTTTTGGTTAGACTGTAATCTCTCAAGAAAACTGTCTAGGAGATCCATCGTCGGGAAAAGTCCAAATTTTTCTGAATTATTTTCTGAATTTTCATTTTTTTTTTTGTTTACAAAAATCACTACACTAAGAAAGACTGCTATAATTAAGCTAGGATAGCACAGAAAATCACACAAACAATCTCCTCACCCCACACTTAAAATTGTGCAATGTCGTCAACGCACACTATAAATAACTGGAGGGTAAAATAAACTCCCCGGTAGGTCAAAGGCCGAAGCATTAGCAGCTCATGGGATACTCAGACTACTCCCAGGTATGGTTCTTTGTGCGAACACCCCACACTTAGTTCCAAATTACCTGCTCGCTTATGCATACTTCCTATTAGCTTTGACTCCATGCTTATACTCCTACAAAACACAAAAATAATACTACAAAGATAACACAATAATAAAAATAAATTAAACAAAAATAAAAAGAAAAAATAAAATTGGGTTGCCTCCCAACAAACACTTGATTTAATGTCGCTGCACGACGCCATCACTTTCACCACTTTTCTTTTCACTTTGAGCATATGAGTTGAGTCCCCAATTTTGCATCAATATTTCTGTCACGTTTCTCGGGCAGTGGTGTGAAAATAAAGGAACCAAGCAATAGATATCGCATCTTGCACTTCTTGGTCCTCAAGTGAGAGATGTCATCTTGTCTCCTTGGCATCACAAATTCTAGGATGTATGTACTTTGTTCCCCATCCATTGACTCCTCCATAGGCTCGAATGGGTCGATTCTCGTGTCACTATCCAAACACAATGTTGAAAAGTATTTTGAATGAGTTCCAATGCGCTCCAACCCTAGAATCGCTTCACTTTTAACATCCTCACTTTTGCACACTTCCTCAACCTTGACATCATTAAGAATATTGTGGTCGAATGGTTGGAATTCCTCTTTTTGCTCCATATGTTGGCTAGTATCCACAATAATTTATTGTTGGGCATCAGACGCCTCAATCATTTTATTCAATTGAGCCAGCAAGTCATGGATATCTCAACCAAATTGGTCTATCTCCTCTCTGAGCTCAGTTCTTCCTTCTATTAGATGTTCTGCCATATTTGAAAGACCATTCCGGAGAAACTCATGATATTTCATTACTTGAGCTTGTTCTTCTAGCCAAGATTGACTCACTATATCTGCTTCTTCAACTTTTACCTCTTGTAGGATTTCACTCTCTTCGTCGAGTTGAGGTTCTTCTTTAAATTGGCCATTAATTCTTCCATTCTAGCCTGCGGTACTTTGATTTCTAAGGCAATCTTTTTTTTGAATTTCATCTTGTTGCTCGGCTACTTGCCTCACCATGTCCATAAATACGAGCAACACGTTCCACATCCTTCACTTCATTGCTCCTATCAAACTCATAAACATTATTAGAAATATCATAATAAGGGCTCAGGGAAGGGTAAAAAGAATTAGGCCAACCATCCCAATGGCCACCTTGACAACCACACACATTACAAATATTCCACGCAAAAGATTGAGATTCACAATTTTGCCACAAGTATGGTCCTCCACAATATGGACAACGATCACCTAAAAAAGAATAACCATTATTTGACCAATTCTCATTTCAAGATGGCATGTCAACAAAGATAATAAAATGTTAAACTAAGATAAAATAAATAAACAAAACTTGAATAGACAAAAAGCAAAAATATAATCTAGTAAAATAGTTAGTTTCAAAGTCCCCGGCAACGGCGCCAAAAATTTGTTGCTTCTAAACGCACACACAAGTATAAGTGGTCGTACAAGTAATATAGGATTGTAAGTCAAGATATCGTAACCACAGATACATGTGTAATTAACTATTTACTGAATTAAACTAAGACAATTAATCTCTTCAAGAGATTTTCTAAAGTATGAATATTTAATTAAAACTAATCTAGAGTAGCAAACTAAGCGATTACAGAAAACAAGTGGGCAATCTTAGAGATGAATTCAATGGGAGAAAATATTTCAGAGCTATGAGTTAGCTAACAACCCCGTTGAGTTTTCCTCTTAAAACTGTTTAATTAATTTAGCTGGTTTGTTGATTGACATGGTTAATATTACTCGTAGCATTCTCCCGAAGTACTACTCGCCTATTCAAGCTAACCTAACGCCTATATTCCTATGGAATTAGGATTAACAAGAATGCATTAATAATTCCCGTATAATAACCAAGCAAGGCGATTAGGTATATCCCTATTTTAACCGCAAATTCGTTCCCGATGCTCGAGTTCAAGATCTTGCTCTACTCAATCTTATATGCAATCTAGAATTTTCTCTCCCGAGTTCAATCCTAGATTCGTAGATAGTATTCAATTGGTGATCAAGCAATTAAATAATTAAGCACAAGATTGAATAAATAAACCAATATAATAAACTAATAAGAGCAATTCAAGCTTCAAACTACAATGTTCGTGTAGCACCCAAAACTCTAGAACTAATAAACTATAAAGATAAAGGAAGAGAAGATGAAGAAAAACTGAGAATCCTTGTTCCCGAGTTTTTCGTGCGTGTATTTTCCTCTCAAAGTGGTGTATCCCCCTCCAAAAGAGGTTTAGACTTGCTTTTATATGCGTTGGGGGGAGGGAGAGAGGTCTTGGACCGAAATAACTTTGTTCCGGACGAACTAGGAGAACTTTCTGGCGCTGGGAATTTTTGTGTTTCTGGAAACTGCGCCATAGGTCCCATGTTACCTGTGGCGCTACACTTATTTTGTTCCCTTTTTGCTTCAATTCGTGCACTTTCGTCCCACATTGCCTCCGGATGACTCCTACACATAAAAATACCACAAATTAGAATAAATCATTGCATTTCACATTCAAAATTTCACAAAACATGAGTAAAATGCGAGGCAATATGCATAGACATATACATACTTTAAGCCGAATATCAGTGGTCAAACTAGCTTATAAATATTTTTTGACTTATCTATGCGTTTGATAAACATCAAAAGTGCTTATAAGCCAAAATCGACCAAAAGCCATAAGTAGGTAACCTCCTATTTTTTATTTTACAGTTTATAAGCACTTTTGGTTTGATCAATAATTTTACTATTTTATTCCTATTATTTTTGTGTAATCCTTATACCTTTTCTAAAACAAAGGCTAACCTTCTCCATGACTATATTTTCTACCATCAAAGAACAATCAAATTTCCTTTGGCAATTGACATTTTTGTTTGGATAGAAAGCTTTTGTCTGCTTTGTTATATAATTTTTCATATTGTTATATATAAAAGATCTGGTGTGTTCCTAATTAATTACTTTAACTAATAAATATCATTGATGGTCTACGATTTTTGATTGGATCCGTTGACTATGACATTCTTAATCTGTTGAAAACAGATCGAAGAAGAAAAAGGTACAAGTTTGCAATGTGTTTGAAAGGGACAATGTTGCTGTGTTGCAGCAAATGTGTTTCCCAGTTAGCAAAGTTCCCTTGTATTAATTTGTATTCCAAATATCGAACCAACATGTTTTCTTTGTTCTACTCTTTTAGAGTGTAACAAACGTTAATCAAATTATTAATTATTTTTTATTACCAAAAAATATTAATTATTTCTTTTTATTATCACAAATAATTTATATTTATTAGAAATAATTTTATCTAATCAATTTTACTATAATAAATTGAAACATAAAGTATTTTGTATTTGAATCAATATGAATTAATAAAATAAAATCTTGTAATACTAATATTTGTATTATATAAACAACTTTAAGGGCATTTAAGTTATGTTAGTAGAAAAAATGTGCTTATAGTATTTTTTTACCAAACACTTCAACTTTTTATTATCAATTTTAGTACTTTTATCCAAACACGCAACTATTTATTTATGCTTTTCAGCATTTAATGCTTATCAGCTACTTTAGATCAGCTAAACTAAGCCAAACAAGCTCTTAGTCCATTTAGAACTATCATATTGTCAATGAGACAAAGATAGAACTACATATCCACAATTGATTATTGTAAAATTAAATTGAAACAACGATTTATCCAAAATGAAGAATGATGTTTATAGAAACTCCTAGCAATGTATGTTTTTCTTTTTATGGGCTTTATGCGATGCAAATCTGAATTAGTAGGATCAATAAATTCTGAAATCAGATGATTATACAAAAAGAGAAATAATCTTTGTGAAGAAAGATATCATGTTATCATATTATATTTTATGAAAGTGTTCTAAATGAGGAAAACAATCATGATAACAAGCACAAAGGCGAAGTGCTTGACCAGGAATTTTTTGACAATAAGCCACAGGATTAAGTCCACTATAATCATTTAAGCACTGTTTTGTAAAACATTTTTCATTGCAGTATTTAGTGCTACACGGACCCAATTGAGCCAAACACTGATAATTTGACATAATTTGTGATCGTGCTGTTATCAATTGATGCTTATTTTCTCCCTCTTCAGCTGCTACGTTACCTGGGAAGAAAACATTATTATAAATTTTCGCATAACTTATTATTGGATGTTAGCTATTTAATATTGTTAACCAATTGATGCATTATGCAACCATTATTTTTTCTTAAAGCATAGAACCTAAGAATAACCATTGCCAAATCTTGTGATTATGATTTTTAAGAAAAATGAGGAAGAAATTAAAAGGCCGCACAGAATAAATAAAAATGTATATCACCTGATCCAAAAATGAGAAATAGAAAAATCAAAATAGTTGGTGAGATTAGGGACATCTTCCTTTGAGTACCAAAATCTTTTCAACTGGAAAACTCAAGGCAGGCTGGACTATAGGAGAGTGCTGCTTAATTTTTAAGTATTTATTTTAAGTACTCCAGGGATTTTGTTGACTTAATTCCCTTTTGGATTTATTTTAAATTTTTATTATTAATTAAGGCATCATCTAGATCAATAATTTAAAAGACTATTTTTAGAAAACTAATATTTTCTTTATAAAAAAATTATTCATTTCGAACAGAGTTCACATAAAATGTGGCTAAATAATTCCTACTTTTAATCAATTTTTTGGGTGTCAACCAATATTTTTCTTTTGGTTTCTCACCCGGTGTTCGATGTCCACATTGATTAACTCCTAATTCACGCAAGCAAATCTCAGTTAAGGGGGCAACGCGGTCCGTAGCAAAGTCGAGTTCAAACTCAGGTCTCGAACCCAAAACTAATTACCACTCCACAAAATCAATGTTGAAGTGACAAGGTTTGTATTATTAAGCTTAATGCCTGAATCTAAGAATTACTAGAGATTTCTTTAGATTTTAGTTTTCAAAATTGAAGATGAGTAAGAATTAATGACACTCTAGTCCCTTGCTCTATAAACTTGAGCTTTTTTTGCCTCCTAAATGATAATAAGTGTAGTGCTAATTTTCATTTTTCAAAAATAGAGTTGCCACTTAACATTTGCATCTCAATATATAAGTATTACTATTCAATTACAAACAATTCGAAATAATGTTACGAAAAGAGAAAATCAGAGACAAAAGGGAGTTTTTATCTTTATTTCTCCCAACATAACTCTGATACCATGAGAAGACACAAATGAAAGATGGGCACTACTATATATTATAGAGGAATTTTTATAAAGCATTATAATTTAGAGCTTAATTATCATATATAATTATAGTTTTCCTAATTACCATTTTAGCTATTGTTCAATTGTTATCAACTTGTATCACTTGTATTTAAACGCGCAACGAATACAGCTTGTGTCGACTGTATTTCTTCATGCAAGGAATACAACTAAGGCAAAATACTAGGGTGTATATGTCACGACCCAAAATCCACTAAAGGTCATGATGGCGCCTAACGCCTCCGTCAGACAAGCCAACAATGATTGATCAACTTAATTACTCATTTTATTACTTTCGAAATCATAATCTCTATTAATTAAATAGTATAAAATAGAATTTACAGGGTAAAATAAAAATAATTACGTGAACTACAATAACGAACAACCAGTAGGAACTCCCAAAATCTGGTGTCACAAGTGCATGAGCATTAACTAGAAAATATAATAAAATGCAATATCAGTCTGGAATACAAGTTAGACACGAGAATATAAATAACTTTGATGGAGACTTTGTATGCTGCGGATCGTAACATGGAATGCAACTCACCTTAAAGTCCCGACAAATGCCGCGCCTCTGCGCCCAGAGAACTACCACACACACACACACACACACACACACACACACACACACACACACACACACACACACACACACACACACACACACACACACACACACACACACACACATATATATATATATATATATATATATATATATATATATATATATATATATATATATATATATATATATATATATATATATATATATATATATACACACACACACACACCTGCACAATAAGTGCAGCAAGTGTAGCATGAGTACGTAAATCAACGCGTACCCAGTAAGTATCTAGTCTAACCCAAGAGAAGTAGTGATGAGGGGTCGACATCGACACTTACTAGTGGTCCAATAAGACAGGTACAGTAAGGAGTAAATAAATATTTGGGCAGAGTAGATAAACGGTATGAACAAATATAAATACGAGCTACAATCCTCCTCTGAACGGTAAACTCAAGCTCTCACTAAGCAGTTACCTCCTAAATCGGAGTGTATATATATATATAATGGACCTCACCAGATATGTCACGACCCGAAATTCCCACCTTCGGGACCGTGATGGCGCCTAATATTTCACTTGTTAGGCAAGCCAACGTTAGAAGAATATTAACCATTTTAAAATAATTTTAAATTAATTAATAACAAAGAAACAAATGCGGAACTAAAGTCTGAAATATAGTAATAATCTATAATAATAGCGATATCTAAATACCATCCCAGAACTGGTGTCACAAGTGCATGAGCTACTAGAATAATACAAATAAAGGTCTGAATGAAAATGAAGCTGTCTGAAAGAAATACACAGCTACGATAAAGTGGAAGGGGACTTCAGAACTGCGAACGCCATGCAGTTATACCTCAAGTCTCTTGCGAATAGCTGAATCCGATCAAATCTACTGTATGCCGCTGGGACCAACTCCGGTATCTGCACAAAAAGTGCGGAGTGTAGTATCAGTACAACCAACCCCATGTACCCAGTAAGTGCCGAGCCTAACTTCGACGAAGTAGTGGCGAGACTAAGACATGTCACTTACATTAACATGTACGCAATAATAATAATAATAAAAACAATAATAGAAATAAAATAGGTATCTCATTTCAATAGTTGAAACCAACTCGGCAGTCATAATCAATTATTATTTCAATCAGTTTCCGTTGCGGCGTGCAGCCCGATCCCACAATATATTCATATTTAATTCCGTTGCGGCGTGCAACCCGATCCCAATATATCTTTTCAATCAATTATGTTGCGGCGTGCAACCCGCTCCTCCAATATATTCACTTTCATTTCTGTTGCGGCGAGCAACCCGCTCCTCAAATAATATAATTTACCAATTTTTATAAAAGAAATTACTCCAATAAATGCAACAATTAATATGAAAGTATAAGGCAACAAGCATACAATAATTATGATTTATTTAGAAATAAGTGATGACAAGTAGCAATTAATTATGAAAATTAAGAAGGTAATAGGCAATTTAATAATTAGTATGCTAAATGTCAAGTAGCAATTAAGTCACATAAATCAAATAAGCATGTAGCAATTATAGCATGGATTCAAGGCATAATATTGAGCAAGGAATATGAGAGAAATAATTAATTCATGATTTAAAATAATTTATAATTTTTAAATAATTAGGTAGACAATTAATTTGACGACGTATAGACACTCGTCACCTCGTCTATACGTCGTTCACATGAATTTCACATAACAAATAATTCAAGGGTTCTATTCCCTCAAGTCAAGGTTAACCACGACACTTACCTTGCTTCGCAACCAAATTCAATATTCCAATAAACCTTTATCTCGCAAATTCGTATCCGAAAGCTTCAAATCTAGTCACAAACAATTCAATATACTCAACTCGAATCGTAGGAATTAATTCCATATAAATTTACTAATTTTTCGAATTAAAATCCAAAATTCATTTTAAAAATTGACAGTGGGACCCACGCCTCGAATCCCGAAAAACTCAGGAAATCCGAACACCCGTTCCGATACGAGTTCAACCATACAAAAATTATCGAATTCCGACATCGGATTGACCTTCAAATCTTCATTTTATATTTTTTGAAGATTTTATAAAAATCTGATTTTTCTTCCATAAATTCATGGATTCATGATGTAAATGAGTATGGAATCATGAAATATAATCAATATAGGATAAGAAATACTTACCTCAATATTTTTCCGTGAAAATTCCCCAAAAATCGCCTAAACCGGGCTCCCCAACTCTATTTTTGTCAAAAATGGCAAAAACTCCTGTTTATAGAGCCTCTGCTGTTTTCGAGCGCCACAGGTAGCGTGGGGCGCTGCCTGTGGTGCAGTTTCCAGAACCCCAACAGTTTCCAGCGCCAGGGCTAGCGCCCCACGCTATCCTGGGCGCTGGCGGCGACAGAAAATCTTTTCTGACACGGAAATGGGCATAACTCTCTCATACGATGTCCGAATTCGATGATTCTTTTTGCTATGACTTCAAAATTCAATACAGATCTAATGTTTCAATAAAAAACTAAATTTGGAGCTCATTTGATTAATGTGATACCACTTATTCTTGAAGAAACGATGTCAAAACATTCTAGAATATCCAAATTAAATTCCGCTAACTATCCAAAATCCACCCGAGGCCTTCGGGACCTCAACCAAATATTCCAACAAGTCCCGTAACATAATACGGACTTACTCGGAGTCTCAAATCATATCAAATAACGTTAAAATTATAATTCACACCTCATTCAAACTTATGAGTTTCAAACTTTTCATTTTACAAAACCTGTGCCGATGTCACGACCCGAAATTTCCACCTTCGGGACCGTGATAGCGCCTAATATTTCACTTTCTAAGCAAGCCAACGTTAGAGAATTCATTAAACCAATTTTTAGTAAATTTCAAAAGCAGAATCAATTAAGCTAAATAGATGCTAAAACTGAAGTGCGAAATAACATAAAGCCCATCATATTTGATACAATACGGATCTGGAGTCACAAATCACGAGCTTCTAAAATTTATTACAAACAGAGTCTGAAAGAAAATGCAACTTTTCTTAATGAAAAGAAACAGTAAAATAAGGAAACTAGGAAGGGACCACAAGGTCTGCGGACGCCAGCATATCTACCTTGAGTCTCCGATAAGCAAGTTCGGACTGCCGAGTATCACGATCAGCTAGGGTCGGTACAAAATTTACACAAGAAGTGCAGAGTGTAGTATGAGTATAACCGACCCCATGTAGTCGTAAGTGTCGAGCCTAACCTCGACGAAGTAGTGACGAGGCTATGACAAGACACCCACATAATAAACCTGTGTAGATAACAGTATATGCACAAGAAAACAACAATAACTGCTAAACATGTACTATTGGGAGGGGGACATGCTAAAGGGGCACAAGATATAAGAGATACAACGAAAATGATAACAAGAACAGTCAACATGCTTTTAACCAGTGAAAACAACTAAACACAATGAAGAAAATTGTACGACATCACCCTTCGTGCTTTTACTCTCAACCTCACAATGAAACAATAATACTGCACGACATCACCCTTTGTGCTTTTACTCTCAGCCTCACAATATAAATCAATAGATATGGCACATCATCACCCTTCGTGTATTAACACTCACAATATGGCACGACATCACCCTTCGTGCATTAACACTCACAATATGGCACAACATCACCCTTCGTGCATTAACACTCATAATATGGTACAACATCACCCTTCATGCATTAACACTCACAATATGGCACGGCATCACCCTTCGTGCATTAACACTCTCCCTTACCACATAAAATTGAACAAGTAATAGCAGGGAGATAGAATCAACAAGAACATGCCTTACTTCAACAATGGTTCCACAATACCAATCTCAACTTTGGAATCAATACTCAATTTTCACAAAAAACCGATAAACACGGTAAGAACGATCAATTTAACAGATAACTAGTCTAAGCATGGATAACATGATCAAAGTAAGCAATAATTACAAGAAACAAGTCTCACCCGCATGCTTTAGCCCGACAACAATGCATAAGTACTCGTCACCTCACATATACGTTGTACCCAACATCTAAACATGTAGCAAATAGACAAACAAGTCCTAATCCCTCAAGTCAAGGTTAACCATGACACTTACCTCGCTTCAAAAGTCCGCTCAAAGCTCAATCACATCTTTGCCTTTCAAATAAGCCTCTGAACCAATAGAATCTAGCAAATTGCCAACCAAATGATTCAAATTAAGCCTTAGAAACTACCCACGATTGCAAAGGATTCAATTTAGGTCATTATTGAAAACGCCAACAAAAGTCAACTCCCAGGCTCCCTCGGTCAAATCCTGAAATTCAGACCAAAACCCGATTACCCATTCACCCCGAGCCCAGTTATGTAATTTATTTTGGAATCCGACCTCAATTTGAGGTCTAAATCCCCATTTTACAAAAATCCCTAATTCTACCCAAAACCCCTAATTTCCACCATGAAAACACAAGATTTTTGGTTGAAATCTTAGGAAGTGTAGTGAAAGATTGAAAGAAACTAGTTTAAAATCACTTACCAATGATTTGGGGAAGAAAGGTTCTTTGAAAAATCGCCTCTAGGGTTTCTTGTTTTGAAAATTTGAGAGAATGAACCAAAATCCCGTCTAAGTCCCATTTTGATTAGTTGCAGATATCGCATTTGCGACCTGGGGTTCTCAAATGCGAAGAATCAATCGCAAATGCGAAGACCTTCACATTTCTGCTTTCATCGCATTTAAGATGACTTGTTCGCAAATGCGAACATTGATCTTCCGCATTTGCGACCAAGCCTGCCCCAGCCCCACTTCGCAAATGCGAACTCTGGCCTCCCCGAAATTGCGATCTCTTGATCGCAAATGCGAACTCATGCTCACCCAGGTACTCTTCGCAAATGTGAAGAATTTGCTCACAAATGCGAGCCTGTCAGGATTGGGGAATGTTCGCAAATGCGAACATTGATCTCGCAATTGCGAGATCAGACACCAATTACCATAAATTGCAGAACCAACTCAGTTTTCTAAGTCCAAACTACTCCGTAGCCTATCCGAAACTCACCCGAGCCCTCGGAGCTCCAAACCAAACATGCACACAAGTCTAAAAAATCATACGAACTTGCTCGCGTGATCAAATCACCAAAATAACACCTAGAACTATGAATCAGACACCAAAATCAAATGAAATTTTCAAGAAACTTTAGAATTGCTATATTAACAACTGGACGTCCGAATCACGTCAAACCAACTCCGTTCTACACCAAATTTGACAGATAAGTCATAAATGTAGTATTGGACCTATACCGGGTTCTGAAACCAAAATACAGACCCGATATCAATAAAGTTAAACATTGGTCAAATTTGCAAAGTCATTAAGCTTTCAAACTTTCAAATTTCAACAAAGTCTGATAACTCCAGCTAGGGACTTCTGAATTCGATTCCGGACATACGCTGAAGTCCCAAATCACAATACGGACCCACCGGGACCGTCAAAACATGAATTCAGGTCTATTTGCTCATAACATTGACCGAAGTCAACTCAAATAAATTTTAAGGCAAAATTTTCATATTTTCTCAATTTTTAACATAAAAGCTTTTCGAAAAAAATACCCGGACTGTGCATGCAAATCGAGGAAGGCTAAAATAAGGTATTTAAGCCTTCAAAGTGCAGAATTAGGTTCTAAAACATAAGATGACCTATCGGGTCATCACAACCGAAACATATTAAATGAATCCGGAATGATTTCAAATTTGGCGCACAAGTCATAAATGACATAACGGAGCTATTCCAACTCTCGAAATCTCAATCCGAGTCCGATATCGATAAAGTCAAATTTACGGTCAAACTTTGGAAATCTTTAGCCTTTAGATTTCTAGTTTCCGTTAAATGGCGATAATTCGAGGTAGGGACCTCCGAAATTTGATTTCGGACGTACGCCCAAGTCCCAAATCACGATACGGACCTACCGGAACTTTTAAAATTTTGATCCGGGTCCGTTTGCTTAAAACATTGACCGAAGTCAACTCAAATAAGTTTTGAAGCTCCATTTCACATTTTAATCAATATTTCACACAAAAACTTTCCGAAAAAATTTACGGACTGCGCCCGCAAGTCGAGGGATGCTGAAGGGTGCTATTCGAGGTATCATAATATAGAAATAAATGTTTAAATTTAAAGATAACATATTGGGTCATCACAAGATAGGTCGTCACAGTTCAAATCAGGAAAACACACATATACACTGGCTTCTTGTCAAATAATACGCACGATTTCATAAGAGTATTTTATAGAAATGTCCAGGTGTACCGCCCGATCCCATCATAATATATGCACTGCCGAGCGGTACGATCCATAGATGCATCTATTATATTGCCGAGGCGAACATCTCTTTCCCATGAGAGTGTGATACAAAATTCTGCCGAGGCGAACGACCCGATCCCATTGTAATATGCGCACTGTCGAGGGTTGAACAATACAAACCATAGATGTATCTATTATACTGCCTAGGCGAACGTCCTGATCCCATTAGAATAAAAAGCCTTAACGGGTCCTTGACCCCATTCACGAATAAACATGCGAGTTATGAACCTTATGGAAAACTTTTCGATGAAAACGCATAGCGCGGGAGAAATTCATAAGAGGAGTACAATTATTCTGCGGCTAATCATGAAGCCCGTCAAATCTCTACAATAGAAAGTCTATCACTCTCTACAAGTCTAGTCTCAAGTCGTAATGTAAAATAAAGGAATTTAATAGGCAAGGGACAACTCAAATAGTACAGTTATAGCATGGTGTGAACCTCAGTCTACCTGGATAATAACATGAATTTATCTACGTACGGACTCCCGTCACCTCGTGCGTACGTAGCCCTCGCAACAAGTAGCACATATCAAATACATCACCTGGGGGTAGTTTCCCCCTCACAGAGTTAGACAGGAGACTTACCTCACTCCGAAGTTCTATAACCAGCTCCAACACCTCTCAAACACCTCAAACTGATGCTCGTATCTCCAAAACTAGTCAAACAAATGTGCAAATCCATAAATATATACTCTATTACCCACAATTAATCAATTTATAACAATTCCCAACTCCGCTCAAAAATTCAATAAAGTCAACCCTCGGGCCCACTGTCACGACCCGAAATTTCCACCTTCGGACTGTGATGGCGCCTAATATTTCACTTGCTAGGCAAGCCAACGTTAGAATAATATTATCAATTTTTAAAATAATTTTTAAATTTATTAATAACAAAGAACAATTGCGGAAGTACATTCTGAAATATAGTGAATAATCCATAAAACTACGGTGTCTAAATACCATCCCAGAATTGGTGTCACAAATGCACGAGCTTCTAGAATAAATACAAATAAAGGTCTGAATAAACTAAAGGTGTCTGGAAACAAACACACAGCTAAAGTAAAATAGATGGGGACTTCAGAACTGCGGACATTGTGCAATTATACTTCAAGTTTCCTCCGAGTAGCTGAAATCCGAGCAAGTCTATGGTGCGCCGCTGAGACTAACTCCGAAATCTGCATAAGAAGTGCAGAGTGTAGTATCAGTACAACCGACGTCATGTACTGGTAAGTGCTGAGTCTAACCTCGACGAAGTAGTGACGAGGCTAAGACGGGTCACTTACATTAACCTGTACGCGATATTAGTAACAACAATAAATAATAGAAATAAATCAGGTAACTCATTTATAATAATTGAAGTCAACTCAGCAGTCATAACCAATTATCATTTCCATCAATTTCCGTTGCAGCGTGCAACCCGCTCTCACAATATATTCACATTCAATTCTGTTGCAGCGTGCAACCCGCTCCTCACAATATATTCATTTTCAATCCTCTCATGTAATTATTTTTAATCAAGTATATATATTGACTTTTAAATAAGTCTATTGCGGCGTGCAATCCGATCCCCCAAATATTAACTTTTAATAAGTCTGTTGCGGCGTACAACCCGATCCTCCAATATGGACTTTTTAATAAGTCTGTTGCGGCGTGCAACCCGATCCTCCAATATATTCATTTCAATCAATTCTATTGCGGCGTGCAACCTGATCCTCCAATATATCCATTTACCAATTCTTATAGAAGAAATTTTCCCAATAAATGCAATAATTAATATAAAATTATAAGACAACAAGCATACAATAATTATTATTTAATTATAAAATAAACAATGACAAATAGCAAATTATTATGAAAATCAGGGAGAAAATAGGCAGTTTAATATTTAATATGCTAAATGTCAAATAACAATTAAGACACATAATTCAAATAGCATGTGACAATTAATGCATGAATTCAAGAATTAATATTTGACAAAGAATAGGAGAGAAATAATTATTATAATAATTAATTCATGATTTAAAATGATTTATGATTTTTCAAGTAATTATGCAAACAATTAATTTGACGACGTATAGACACTCGTCACCTCGCCTATACGTCGTTCACATGCATTTCAGATAACAAATAGTTTAAGGGTTTTATTCCCTCAAGTCAAGGTTAACCACGACACTTACCTCGCTTTACAAATTCCAATCAATTACTCGGCCACAACTTTTCCTTTTAAATTTGCTTCCAAAAGCTTCAAATCTATTCACAAACAATTCGATATACTCAATACGAATCAATTCCATATGAATTTACTAATTTTCCGGATAAAAATCTAAAATTCATTTAAATATTTGACAGTGGCATCCACGTCTCAAATCTCGGAAAAACTTACGAAATCTGAACACCCGTTCCGATACTAGTTCAACCATACAAAAATTATCCAATTCCGATGTCAAATGGACTTTCAAATCAAAAATTTTCGTTTTTGAAAGATTTTATAAAAATCTGATTTTTCTTCCATAAATTCAAGGGTTCATGATGTAAATGAGTATGGAATCATGAAATATAATCAATATAGGATAAGGAACACTTATCCCAATTTTTCCCGTAAAAATCGCCCAAGCATTCACCTTATCCGAGCTCAAAATGACCAAAATGAGAAAAAATCTTGGATTCTTCGATTTATACACTGCCCAGGCATTTCCACACCTACGGTGCCTGGGATCACACTTGCGAGCTCGCATTTTCGAGAAAATCTCGCATCTGCGAAATGGGCCTGTCAGGCGAGGCTTCGCATCTGAGGAGAAAAAATGCGCACCTGCGTTGCCTTCCGCTTCTGCGGACGCGCGGGTGCGTGCAGGTTTCCGCACCTGCTGAATTTTGCCCAGCTTGCCCAGGCCGCTTCTGCGATGGAAGGCTCGCTTCAGCGAGCTCGCACCTGCGGTGCAAAATCCGCAGGTGCGATTACACCAGAAGGCCAAAAATTAGATTTTTCCTTAAGTCCAATTCTTATTCCGATTTCGATTTGAATCACACTCGGGGTACTCAGGACCCCGTACGAATATACCAACAAGTCCCGTAAAATAATACGGACCTACTCGGGGTCTAATATCACGTCAAACAATGCAATTCACACCCCGATTCGAACTTTTGAGTTTTAAACTTTTCAATTTGCAAATCTTATGCCAAAACATATTAAATGAATCCGGAATGACTTGAAATTTGGCACACAAGTCATAAATGACATAACGGAGCTATTTAAATTTCCAGAATCGGATTCTGGCTCCGATATCAAAAAGTCAACCCCGTGGTCAAACTTGAAAATCTTTAGCCTTTGAATTACTAGTTTCCGTTTAAATGGTCATAACTTGAGCTAGGGACCTCCAAATTAAATTTCGGGCATACGTCCAAGTCCTAAATCACGATACGGAGCTATTGGAACTGTCAAAACACTACTCTGGGTCCATTTGCTCCAAATTTTGACCAAAGTCAACTCAATTGAGTTTTAAGGCTCTATTTCACATTTTAATCCTTTTTTCACATAACAACTTTCCGGAAAATTGTACGGACTGCGCACGCAAGTCGAGAAATAATAAATAGTGCTTTTCAAGATCTTAGAATACAAAATTACTTATTAAATTTAAAGATGACATTTTGGGTCATCATATTCTCCACCTCTAAAACAAATGTTCGTCCTCGAACGGAGTTAGAAAAAAGTACATGTGCTGGAGAAAAGGTGTGGATATTTACTTAGCATGTCCGACTCAGACTCCCAGGTAGATGCCTTTACCGGCTGACCTCTCCATTACACCCGAACTGAAGGATAACTTTTATACCTCAACTGTCGGACCTGCCGGGCTAGAATAGCCACCGGCTCCTCCTCGTAAGTCAAATCTTTGTCCAATTGGACTGAGCTGAAATTTAACACATGGGACAGATCACCATGATATTTCCGGAGCATAGACACATGGAATACCCGATGAACCGCTGATAAACTAGGTGGTAATGCAAGCCTGTAGGCTACTTCACCCACCCTTTCAAGAATTTCAAAGGGTCCAATATACCTAGGGCTCAACTTGCCCTTCTTTCCGAACCTCATTACACCTTTCATAGGTGAAACCCGGAGCAATATTCTTTCTCCAACCATGAATGCAATATCACGAACTTTACGGTCGGCATAACTCTTTTGCCTAGACTGAGCTGTGCGAAGTCGATCCTGAATAATCTTGACCTTATCCAAGGCATCCTGTACCAAATCGGTACCCAACAACCGAGCCTCTCCCGGTTCAAACCAACCAACTGGTGATCGGCATCGCCTTCCGTATAATGCAATGCTCGACTGGTAGCTATTATTATAAGCAAACTCCGCAAGTGGCAAGAAATGATCCCAAGAACCTCCAAAGTCTATAACACAAGCGCGAAGCATATCTTCCAATATCCGAATAGTGCACTCTGACTGTCCGTTTGCCTGTGGATGAAATGTTGTACTCAAGTCCACTTGCGTTCCTAACTCATATTGTACATCCCTCCAGAAATGTGAGGTAAACTGCGTACCTCGATATGAAATAATAGACACGGGCACACCGTGAAGGCGGACAATCTCACAAATGTAAATTCCAGCTAACCTTTTTGAAGAATAGGTAACTGCCACTGGAATGAAATGTGCTGATTTGGTTAACCTATCCACAATGACCCAAACCGCGTCAAATTTTATCTGAGTCTGTGGGAGTCCAACAACAAAATCCATAGTGATACACTCCCATTTCCATTCAGGAATTTCTAACTTCTAAAGCAAACTACCAGGTCTCTGATGCTCGTACTTAACTTGCTGACAATTCAGACACCGAGCTACATATGCAACTATATCCTTTTTCATTCTCCTCCACCAATAATTTTGCCGGAAATCTTGATACATTTTGGCGGTACCTAGATGAATAGAATACCTGGAACTGTGTGCCTCTTCAAGAATTAATTCACGAAGCCCATCCACATTAGGCACACAAATATGACCCTGCATTCGCAGAACTCCATCTTCCCCCACAACAACCTGTTTGGCATCACCGTGCCGCACCGTGTCCTTAAGGACAAGTAAATGAGGATCATCATACTGCCTCTCTCTGATGCGCTCATATAAAGAAGATCGAGCGACTATGCAAGCTAGAACCCGACTGTGTTCTGAAACATCTAAACTCATGAACTGATTAGCCAAAGTCTGAACATCTGCAGCTAATGGCCTCTCACCAACCGGAATATATGCAAGACAGCCCATACTCACAGCCTTTCTACTCAAAGCATCGGCCAACATATTGGCCTTTCCGGGGTGATACAAAATGGTGATATCATAGTATTTCAACAACTCCAACCATCTTCTCTGCCTCAAGTTAAGATCTTTTTGTTTGAATAGGAACGGAAGGCTACAATGATCAGTAAATACCTCACACGAGACACTGTAGAGGTAATGCCTCCAAATCTTGAGCGCATGAACAATGGCTGCCAGTTCTAAGTCATGAACATGATAATTCTTCTCGTGAACTTTCAACTGCCACGATGCATATGCAATTACCTTACCATCTTGCATTAATACTGCACCAAGCCCAATATGAGATGCGTTATAATATACCGTATACGATCCTGAACATGTGGGTAATACCAACACTAGCGCCGTAGTCAAAGCAGGCTTGAGCTTCTGAAAGCTCAACTCACACTCGTCTGACCATCTGAATGGGACACTTTTCTGGTTCAGTCTGGTCAGTGGGCTTGCTATAGATGAAAACCTTTCCACGAAGCGACGATAATAACTTGCCAAACCCAGGAAACTCCAGATCTCTGTAATTAAAGTAGGTCTAGGCCAATTCTGAACAACCTCAATCTTTTTTGGATCTACCTTTATGCCTTCTGCCGATACAACATGCCCCAAAAAGGCAACTGAGTCTAACCAAAACTCACATTTTTAAAACTTGGCATATAACTGATTATTCTTCACAATATGAAGCACACTCTGAAGATGCTGCTCATGCTCCTCTCGACTGCTGGAGTAAATCAAGATATCATCAATAAATACAACCACAAAAGAATCCAAATAGGGCTTGAACACCCGATTCATCAAATCCATAAATGCTGCTAGGGCATTTATCAACCCAAATAACATCACTAGGAATTCGTAATGCCCATACCGAGCTCGAAAAGCTGTTTTAGGGACATCTGATGCCCTAATTTTCAACTGATGGTAACCAGACCTCAAATCGATCTTCAAAAATACCTTGGCACCCTGAAGCTGATCAAATAGGTCATCAATTCTTGGCAACAGATATTTGTTTTTGATAGTGGCCTTATTCAACTGCCGATAATCTATACAAATTTGCATTGAACCATCTTTCTTCTTTACAAATAATACCGGTGCACCCCAGGGCAAGACACTGGTCTAATGAATCCCTGATCAAGCAAGTCTTGTAACTACTCTTTCAATTCTTTCAACTCTGGCGGGGCCATACGGTATGGTGGAATAGAAATGGGCTGAGTGCCCGGAGCCAAATCAATACATAAGTCAATATTTCTGTCGGGTGGCATCCCCGGCAAATCTGCAGGAGATACTTCTGGAAATTCATGAAAAACTGGTACTGAGTCCATAGAAGGAACATCCGCACTGGGATCGCGAATATAAGCCAAATAGGCTAGACACCCTTTCTCTACCATACGCCGAGCTTTCATATAAGAAATAACCCTGCTGGCAGAATGACCAGGAGTTCCTTTCCACTCTAACCAAGGTAACCCCGGCATAGCTAGGGTCACTGTCTTGGCATGACAATCCAATATAACATGATAAGGGGACAGCCAATCCATACCCAAGATGACATCAAAATCTTCCATATCAAGAAGTAAAAGATCTACACTAGTCTCCAGATTACCAATAGTAACCACACACGAACGATAGACATGATCTACTACAACAAAGTCTCCCACCGGTGTAGATACACACACAGTAGCACTCAGAGAATCACAAGGCACAACCAAATATGAAGCAAAATAGGAGGACACATAGGAATAAGTAGATCCTGGATCAAATAGAACTGAAGCATCTCTATGGAAAACTGGAATAATACCTGTGATCACAGCATCAGATGACTCGACCTCAGACCTAGCTCGAAAATCATAGAATCGGGGCTGGGCCCCATCACTCTGAACTGCGTCCCTGGGACGGCCTCTAGCTGGCTGGCCTCCACCTCTAACAGTCTGACTTCCACCTCTAATGACCTGACCTCCACCTCTAATGGACTGACCTCCACCTCTAGCTGCCTGGCCCCTACCTCTAGATGGCTGAGCAGGCGGTGAAGCAACCGGTGTCGGTATGATTGCACGAGAATCTTGCCGAGATCTGTTACTCGCCAATCTAGGGCAATACCTCCTGATGTGACCAATGTTTCCACACTCATAACACCCATCCTGATGTCATGGCTGCTGAAGTTGAAGCTGACCCAAATGGGCTGGATAACCACTGTAGTAACTCTAGAGTGGTGATGCACTGATAGGAGTTGAATGTGCACTAAATACTGGCTACCCAGAGTAAGGCATAATAGGACCGTGACTCCCTGAAGCACCGGGAGATGCATGAAGTGCTGAATGAAATGGTCTAGGAGGATGACCCCTACCAAAATTACCCCTGCCTCCAAACGAGGCACCACTGAAACCACCGAACTAACGAGGCATCTTATCAGACCTCTGCCCTCTCTTTTGTGAAAGAACCATCTCGATCCTTCTCGCGACATTAGCAGCCGCCTGAAAAGAAATCTCACTTCTGGTCTCCTTGGCCATCTAAAGCCTGATAGATAAACCTCCTCACTCTCTCTCCCTCAGTAGGTAGTAAAAGGAGAACATGACGGGCCAAATCCACAAAACGGGACTCATACTGAGTAACAATCATACTGCCCTACTGTAGACGCTCAAATTGCTTGCGGAATTCCTCTCTCAGTGTGATAGGAAGGAACTTCTCCAAAAATAGCTGAGAGAACTGCTCCCAGGTAAGTGCAGGCAATCCAACTGGTCTGGTCAATGTATAATCTCTTCACCATCTCTTGGCGGAACCCGCCATCTGAAATATAGCAAAATCAACCCCATTGGTCTCAACTATACCCATGTTCCGCAACACCTCGTGGCAGCGTTCAAGATAATCCTGTGGGTCCTCAGAAGGTGTACCACTGAAGTGAACTGGAAAGAGCTTAGTTACTTATCCAGTCTCAATAAGGCCTCAAAAGACATGGCGGGCCTATCACTGGTCTGTACAGCAACAACTGGCTGAACTACCCCAACTGGCGGGGCTGCTGGAGCCAGAGTCTTGGGGGCCATCTGCTCCGGAGCGGGAGTAGTGGGAGTTTGTGCTCCTCCCCCAGCCTGTGAGACGGCTGATGCCACTGAAAATGTACCATTCTGGGCCACGCCCTCCATAAGACTTACCAAACGGACTAGAGCTCCTAAAGTACTGGAGTGGCTATGAATCCTTCCGGGACCTGAACTGGTCCAACTAGTACAGTCTGAACTGGAACTTCCTCTTGAAGGTCTACTTGAGGTCCTACAACAGGTGCAACTGCTCGAGCTCTGGACTGAGCTCTACCTCGGCCTCTAGTACGACCTCGGCCTCGACCTCTACCCCTGGCCATAGTTGCCACCGGGGGTTCTGGTCCCTGACCATCGGTAGAGGTATTACGTGTTCTCACCATTTGCGAGAGAATAAGAGTAAAATGATTCAATCATCGATGTTAGGATAAAATTGCATGACAGAATAAGAAAGAAGTGATGTTGTTCCTAAACTTCATAACCTCTGAGAGATAAGTACAGATGTCTCCGTACCGATCCTTCAGACTCTACTAAGCTTGCTCGTGACTCGTGAGGCCTATATAACCTAGTGCTCTGATACCAACTGTCACGACCCGAAATTCTCACCTTCGGACCGTGATGGCGCCTAACATTTCACTTGCTAGGCAAGCCAACGTTAGAATAATATTATCAATTTTTAAATTTATTAATAACAAAGAACAATTGAGGAAGTAAATTCTGAAATATAGTGAATAATCCATAAAAATAACGGTGTCTAAATACCATCCCAGAATTGGTGTCACAAGTGCACGGGCTTCTGGAATAAATACAAATAAAGGTCTGAATAAATTAAAGCTGTCTGGAAACAAACACACAGCTAAAGTAAAATAGATGGGGACTTCAGAACTGCGGACGCTGTGCAGTTATACCTCAAGTCTCCTCCGAGTAGCTGAAATCCGAGCAAGTCTATGGTGCGCCGTTGGGACCAACTCCGAAATCTGCACAAGAAGTGCAGAGTGTAGTATCAATACAACCGACCCCATGTACTGGTAAGTGTTGAGCCTAACCTCGACGAAGTAGTGACAAGGCTAAGGCGGGTCACTTACATTAACATGTACGCAATATTAGTAACAATAACAGATAATAGAATTAAATCAGGTAACTCATTTATAATAATTGAAGCCAACTTAACAGTCATAACCAATTATCATTTCCATCAATTCCCGTTGCAGCGTGCAACTCACTCTCACAATATATTCACATTCAATTCTGTTGCAGCGTGCAACCCGCTTCCACAATATATTCATTTTCAATCCTCTCATATAATTATTTTTAATCAAGTATATATATATTGACTTTTAAATAAGTCTATTGCGGCATGCAATCCGATCCCCCAAATATTGACTTTTAATAAGTCTATTGCGGCGTGCAACCCGATCCTCTAATATGGACTTTTTAATAAGTCTGTAGCGGTGTGTAACCCGATCCTCCAATATATCCATTTTAATCAATTCTGTTGCGGCGTGCAACCCGATCCTCCAATATATCCATTTATCAATTTTTATAGAAATTTTTTTTCCAATAAATGCAATAATTAATATAAAATTATAAGACAATAAGCATACAATAATTATAATTTTATTATGAAACAAACAATAACAAATAGCAAATTATTATGGAAATCAGGGAGAAAATAGGCTGTTTAATATTTAATATGCTAAATGTCAAATAACAATTAAGACACATAATTCAAATAGCATGTGACAATTAATGCAGGAATTCAAGAATTAATATTTGACAAAGAATAGGAGAGAAATAATTATTATAATAATTAATTCATGATTTAAAACGATTTATGATTTTTCAAGTAATTATGCAAATAATTAATTTGATGACGTATAGACACTCGTCACCTCGCCTATACGCCGTTCACATGCATTTCACATAACAAATAGTTTAAGGATCCTATTCCCTCAAGTCAAGGTTAACCACGACACTTACCTCGCTTTGTAAATTCCAATCAATTACTCGACCACAACTTTTCCTTTTAAATTTGTCTCCAAAAGCTTCAAATCTTTTCACAAATAATTCGATATACTCAATACGAATCCTAGATATTAATTCTATATGAATTTACTGATTTTTCGGATAAAAATCCGAAATTTATTTAAATATTCGACAGTGGGACCCACATCTCAAATCTTAAAAAAATTACGAAATCCGAACACCCGTTCTGATACGAGTTCAACCATACAAAAATTATTCAATTCTGATGTCAAATGGACCTTCAAATCTAATTTTTTTATTTTTGAAAGATTTTATAAAAATCTTATTTTTCTTCCATAAATTTACGGATTCATGATGTAAATGAGTATGGAATCATAAAATATAATCAATATAGGATAAGGAACACTTACCCCAATTTTTCCCGTGAAAATTACCTTACCCGAGCTCAAATTGACCAAAATGAGTAAAAATCTCAGACTCTTCGATTTATACACTGCCCAGGCATTTCCGCACCTGCGGTGCCTGGGCTCGCATTTGCGAGAAAAATATCGCATCTGTGAAATGGGGCTGTCACGCGAATCTTCGCATCTGTGGTGAAAACATGCGCACATGCGCTGCCTTCCGCTTCTGCGATCGTTGAGTCCGCTTCTGCGGACGCGCGGGTGCGTGCAAGTTTCCACACCTGCAGACTTTTGCCCATCTTGCCCAAGCCGCTTCTACGATGGAAGGCTCACTTCTGCGAGCTCGGACTTGCGGTCCAAAATCCGTAGGTGTGATTACACCAGAAGGCCAAAATCAGATTTTTCCTTAAGTCCAATTCTTGTTCCGATTTCGATTCGAATCACAACTCGGGGTACTCGGGACCCCGTCCGAATATACCAACAAGTCCCGTAACATAATACGGACTTACTCGGGGTCTAATATTATGTCAAACAATGCTGAAATTATAATTCACACCCCGATTCGAACTTTTAAGTTTTAAACTTTTTAATTTGTAAATCTTGTGCCAAAACATATTAAATGAATCCGGAATGACTTCAAATTTGGCACACAAGCCATAAATTACATAATAGAGCTATTCAAATTTTCAGAATCAGATTCTAGCTCCGATATCAAAAAGTCAGCCCCGTGGTCAAACTTGGAAATCTTTAGCCTTTGAATTACTAGTTTCCGTTAAATGGTCATAACTTGAGCTAGGGACCTCCAAATTAAATTCCGAGCATACGCCCAAGTCTCATATCACGATACGGAGCTATCGAAACTGTCAAAATACTGATCCGAATCCGTTTACTCAAAATATTGACCAAAGTCAACTCAATTGAGTTTTAAGGCTCTATTTCACATTTTAATCCATTTTTCACATAAAAACTTTTCGGAAAATTGTACGGACTGCGTACGCAAGTCGAGGAATAATAAATAGTACTTTTTGAGGTCTTAGAATACATAATTACTTATTAAATTTAAAGATGACATTTTGGGTCATCACACCCACGTGCCCGGATTCCGAAAGTTTTCAAAGATAATCATTACCCATAACATTACGAACTCAAATATATAATTTATTCCCAATTCTAGGTCCAATTTCGTGGTAAAAAGTCCAAAATACCAAATTCTAGATTTCTTTCAAAATCTCCCAATTTCTACTAATTTCTATGTTAAAATTTCATATGTATTCATGAAATATAATCAAAAGTGGTTTAGAAATACTTACCCCAAAGAGGTGGATGAAATAGCTCTCCAAAATCGCCCTAAAGTCGGCTCTAAGCGTGAAAAATGAGATGAAATAAGCAAATCCCGCATTGGCTAGCATATATATTCTATCCAGTCGATTTTCCGTATCTGCGGAACTCCTTGTGCTTCTGCGGCTCCACTTCTGCGAACGCTACCTCGCAGATGCGGCTTTCTCCGAAGATGCCATCTTTCCGCTTCTGCGGGCCCTCAATCGCAGATGCGCATCCGCTTTTGCGGAAACCACCCGCATCTGCAGAATCCCTAGCTCGAGCAGCCTTCAGCACATGCGCGCCCACGACCGCACCTGTGGCTCCACAGGTGCGCTACAATATCCGCACATGCGATCTTCAAGCCCCAGTCCACTTTTGCTTCTACGCTCCTCTGCCCGCATCTGCGCGCCCGCAGGTGCGGTAAAGTCCTCGCACCTGCGAATCCAACCAACCTCAAACCCAACCGCTTCTGCGACACCAGGGCCGCTTCTGCGGTCTCGCACCTGCGGCCCTTTCCATGCAGGTGTGATTGCACCATATCTCAGCTGTCTCGTCAATTCTTCCAAGCCCAAGCTCGATCCAATTCGCACTCGAGGCCCCCGGGACCCCGTCCAAGCATATCAACACATCCCAAAATACGATACAGACTTAGTCGAAGCCTCAAACAACATCAAAATTACGAATTGACGATCGAAACCCTTCTTTAAACTCTCAAACATTCAAACTTCGTTGAACGCATCTGAATCACACTTAAACTTTCCGGAATGATGTCAAACTTTACGCACGAGCCATAAATCATAATATGAACCCATTCCAAGGCTCGGAACCTTAAATGGATATCGATAACACCAAAGTCCACTTCATATCAAACTTAAAAAGTTCCTAAATTTTCAAAATGTTAACTTTCCATAATAAGCGTCGAAATGCTCCCGGGAGACCCGATACTCAACCCAAACATACGCCCATGTCTGAAATCATCATACGAACCTATTGCAACCTTCAAATCCCGATTCTGAGGTCGTTTACTCAAAAGTCATACCTTAGTCAACTCTTCGCACTTAAAGCTTCCGAATTTAGAATTTTCCATCCGAATCAACTCCGAACTTCCTGAAATTTAATTTTGACCACACGTACAAGTCATAATACCTGAAGTTAAACTACTCAGGGTCTCAAACCGCCGAATGATACGCTAGAGCTTAAAACGACCGGTAGGGTCGTTACAACATACAAGAATAGAACCTATATCGACTGCTTTCGTTCACACAACGAATACAACTAAGGCGCAATACAGAAATATAAAAGAATAGAATGCTCATATGGAGAGTCAAACTCAAGACCTTTGCTTACTGAGTTGGTGCTCTAACCAACTAAGCTACGAGAACTTGTTGCTCTCTTGTTTCAGTTCAAAACAATTAATCTCTTATTTTATGTATTTTCTATAAGATTCAAATATAGCTATGAATGGTAACTTTGATGAAGGTATAGCTACGAATAATAAATACAGTGTATATATTTGTTGTGTCGCGTAATTTTTCGTGTATTATACTAGCATAACGTTTGCTTCAAACAATAACATCTAGACCAACAACAATAATTAAATATAAACAATATAATGTGATTTATCACATTTCATATTTTTAAAACATGAATATTAATTTTAAACTCTAATTAACAATCATGGTAACAATTACATAAACGATATCCAGGAATTAGCTCGCAAATTGCAGTTGGATTTTGTGACTTAAAGTTGTCATAACAGTTCTGTTCACAACATTGTGTGTCGCAGAGATTGCTACAGAGGCCCAAACCAGTCATGCACTTCTCATTTGGGATTGCGTCTTTGCTCGCTAGCACCATTGAACCTATTAGAAAAGTAAATAGTAAATATATATTAAAATAAGCATAACACGAAAAAATTTATATACATATAAGATACTTATTGTATAAGTACAAGATTCCTAGATAGGGCTGTCTAAGGGTAGGGCATTATTCGTATCTGTATCGGTTTGTACCAGTGCTGGTACCGGATCATATCGCTCTGATTTGGGAGTAGGGGTGAGGGATTTGGGTGAAGGGTAAGGGTAATGGTAGGGTATCCGAAAAAAATACCCTTAGTACTGGTCTGGTAAGTACCCTTAAGGTTTCGTACCGGTACCCAATGCTTTTTTTAAAATCTAGTCGTATTTGTACCGTTAGCGATTTTAAAGTCTAGCCGTTGGCAACGGCCCAAAACGACTATTGTTTCCTCTCTAGCCGTTGGAGACTACTGTTTTATTTAGAGATTAGATTAAAGCCGAGAGAAAAAACGTTAGCCTTCCAGAAATAATTCAAGAAGACGACGATGCATATAATGAAATACTATCTACCGGAGATGGCGGAGACGCAGACGAACAAGTGCTACTAATTCCAACCGAAGAACCACGAAAAATTATTAAACAATTGCGTAAATCGTTCAAAAGAAATATGTAATTTTATTCTTACAAGTGTTGAAATACAAATAAATACTTCTAACTTGTATTAGAAATCTAATGTTTACATTGAATAAAATAAAATAAAATAAAAGTCACTTCATAGCCTTTAATTTTTTTCATCAATTAAAGTTTGTTTGTATTTAAATATAATTTTTTTTTAATTTTTAATTTAAAGTTACCTTAAGTACCGGTACCGTACCCTTAATTCGTACCCTTAAATCTCCTTAAGGAACCCTCCCCTTACCCTTACCCTCCCGTACCCTTAACCCTTAAGAACCCAGTACCTTCCCCTTAGACAGTCTTATTATTCCTAGGGTGTCTAATCTTATAGTTATCTTACTAATTACTATTATTATATCCGGCGATTATCAAAGTTGATGAGTGTTTCTGAGACGTTAATTAAAAATCAGGCTTAGAATAAATGCCGAAAGATAAATATATCATACCTGATACAACAATGAGGAACAACATGCATAAAGTGGTTGAGGAATTGGCCATTTTGCCTATGAAGGAGGTGCCAAATTAATCTTTTGAATTGGATTATCAAAGACTGTTGCAAATTGTTTATCTAGTTAGGGGCATAAATAGAGTGCACAATCTATGAATTTGAATTAGAAAAATATTCCTGAATTGGATTTTTCTCATCTTTAGGTTAGAAATCTGTTTTGGTTGTGTAATTCCAATCAAATGGAAAGAATATAATGTTTTATTATTTGGTCAATGGGTAAAATGGAAAGAATATGATGTTTTTTATTAATTTATTTTTGGTCACTGAGTCAAATACAAAGAATATGATTTTTTTTTCATTCATTTATTGGTCAATGAGTCAAATACAAAGAATATGATGTTTTATTAATATTTTGGTTAATCTTAAATATTGTTTGATACGCTTGTGCTAGGACAAGGCAAGAGAATAATTACCATGCACAACTTCTTTCCAAAAACATTGTAGCCGTTTGTCGGTTTGGACATAAAAATTGTAATTTAAAAAATAAATAAATATTTAGAGTTAAGTTGAAAAATAATATTTGAAATTTGAAATTATGTTTGGACATTCATTTCACTTGAAAAAATATTGCAGTTTTAGGAGTGGGGAAAAAAGTTTTTCTGAAAATTTTGAAAAGTGGTCAAAACCACTTTTTATTTTTGAAAAATTTCAAAAACTTGCAAAATTTCATGGACAACATATTTTTGAAAAATTATGAACAAACGGGAAAAAATTACATTGTATGTAGTATTTTGGTTACTCATTTGTTTTGTTAGAGATGTTGAGTCAGAAAAATAAAATAAGAAAAAAGCAAATGCATTGATTAAACTTCAACAT
Organism: Nicotiana tabacum; assembly: GCF_000715075.1. Taxonomy (NCBI): domain Eukaryota; kingdom Viridiplantae; phylum Streptophyta; class Magnoliopsida; order Solanales; family Solanaceae; genus Nicotiana; species Nicotiana tabacum. The sequence continues at coordinate 17,246,916 of NC_134103.1, forward strand.
TCTAGTATTAATTTCTATGATGAATGACTTACACTGTGTTACACAATACATCACATATTTGTTCGAAGTTATCCATGTAGCCATGCAAATGTTTTTTTCTCTCATTTTTGCTACATAGTTTGTATTAGAGAAAGACAAAGTACAATTAGGAAATAAAAAATGAAAGAAGAATTTCAAATTTCATGATTATTTCTGAGAAATAAGCATAATTGTCTTACATAGAAAGCAATCTACTTCCACAATATAAGTGAAATTTGTGCATAACTCAAACACCTTATTCATACGAGGTATTCGTTTTCACTAATAGTTCGTATATTTAACTACAGTTAGACTTCTGTATAACAATATCCCTATATAACAATCATTCACAATAAAAGTCAAATTTTTTCGAAACTAATCTTTTATGTTATAGTATAATATATGTTCTCTATAACAGCACCTCACTATAGCAACAAAAAAATATCGGAACAAACGACGACATTGTTATGGGGATTGAATGTACCACAAATGGATACAAATAGATGCACTCACATTATGTGCATGGAAGATAAGTATATACAGTAATGCATTTTATAACGAATCATATGATGACTTATTTTTTCTATTGAACCTAATTTTATTTTTACATTCCGAAAAACGGGGAAGGAATGCTAAAGGAAGTTAGGAATAAGTTTCATTGATAACCCCAAAAATGGTTTCGATGGTAGAATATAAGGAAGAAGCCCAAACTAATTGACAGGGGTCTAACTGAAACTTTTACAATGTTAATGGGCTAATTTTGTAACTAAAAAAACTAAACTAACGGGGTTAGAGTGCAAATATGGACATCTTATGCAAAACAAGCCTTTTAATAATAGTAATAGACAACTCAGCATGCATGCTCTTGGTACATTCTTGTTTTGCACTCGATATTTGATATTCTTACTTAGACCTGATTGAATGCGGATTCGCGCTAACAAAGGCGATACACAACTCGAACCGAAGATTTCTGGTTATATACCTTCTTTTTCACTCTTTCTATTTTTACCATGGGACGCTTTACTAAATTAAATCATATTATATTTCAGAGGCCATTCTGTTTTTTAGTTTATTGACATAACTTCAACGCAAAAGTAATGTAAAATTAAAGATGGGCGCTACTATTAGGCTAGCATTTCTTTATACGCAAATTAAATACCACAAAATATTTCCTGTTTTACCAAAAATAACCTTTTCTATCCACATTGCAACTGTTTATATTTCTTTCTTTTCTTTTTAATTGAATCATTAATTTGAAATTCACATATAGTTCCAACATGAAAGGAGAAATAAATGCAAATGAAAGATGGGCACTACTTTACTATATTATATTAAGATAACATTTGGTTCAAACAACATGACATCTAAACCAACAACTACATCAATTAAATATAAATGATATAATATGGTTTATATCACAGTTCATATTTCTAAAACATGAATATTAATCTTAAACTCTAAACACAATCATGGTAACAATTACATAAACGAACTGCACTTCCAGGGGCTATCTCGCAAAGTGCATTTGGATTGTTTGACCTGAAATTTTCAAAACAATTCTGTTCACAACATTGTGTGTCACAGAGTTTGCTACCACAGGTGCCCAAATTAGTCATACATTGCTGCGCATTTGATACTACATCTTTGCTTGCTAGCACCATCGAACCTAAAAATAAATAATAAACATTAAAATAAGCATGGCGCGAAAATCACTATATATGTACATATACTGTATTTATACAAGATCGTTTAATGTCTCATCTTATAGTTATTTTACTATTATTATATCATGCGATTATCAGAATTCAGTGACTGTTCCTAAGACATTAGTTAAAAATCTGACTGACGAGAGAAATTAATGTCGTCATACCTGATACAACAATAAGGAGGAGTAACATGCATAAAGTGGTTGAGGAATTGGCCATTTTGCCTACGAGGGAAATGTGTCAAATTAATTTTTTGAATTGGATTATCAAAGTATGTTGCAAATTGTTCACTCTAGCTAGGGGTATAAATAGGGTGCACAAACTATGAAGTTTGAATTAGACAAAAAATTGTGAGCTGGATTTTTCCCATCTTTAGGTTAGAAATCTTTTTCTTATTATGTAATTCCATTTAAATGGAAAAAATATGATGTTTTTTCTTAATATATTTTGGTCATTCATTAAATTTTGTTTGATATACTTGTGCTATTACAAAGGCAAGAGAATAACTACACCTCGCAAGTTTTTTCGCTATTAACTCAATTGGGGGGGGGGGGGGGAGGAAAAATAAAGTGAGAATGAGGCTAACTAATAGTAATTATTTATTCTCATCGGTTAAACGAGGAAAGACTAGTATTTACACTAAACTAATTAAATTTATCATGGTTAAGTGATCTAGTGAAGTACAAATATGCATCAAATAACCATGATTAATGTTAGTTCCGCCTATATTGCTGTATATGTAAATAATAATTCTACAAAATATAAGTTATCGTAATGAAACAGTAAATAATTCGAGCCCACTGAATTCACAGTGTTTCCTTAAAGAATTTAATCCCCTCCTAGTACCCAAGGTAATGGATTATTTCCTCCCAGGATAGAACGAATCACACACTTGTGTAGCGGTACTTCAAACCCCAGTGTTTAAGCGAACACAAAGTTCGGTAGCAAATCACACTTACAGTTGCTTTGTTTGAAGTTAAAAACAATGCAGAACGAGGGAGTAGAAACTCAGAAAATCGTATGGAAATGCTGAGAGGAAGGAGTGCAATGTATAGCCAAATCTGTTGAGCGATTTCAGTTTGTGTCTTGTGTGTTGTGTGTGTCTTTCTTCAACAGACATTCATGGTGGGAAGAGCATTAGGTGGCTGCCATTACAAATGCGGATAATCTTACGCGAAGCCGAAGCCGAAGCCGTAGCCGTAGCCGTAGCCGAAGCCGAGCCGAGCGAGCGACGAGGCTTGCTTTCTTCTTAACTCTTTAAGAGCTACAAGAAGAGCAATTATATATATACCCACCAAAAATCTTTTTCTCTTCCAATATGGGATAATGTCTCATTGTCAAGAGGGGGAAACTTAAAATTTTACTCAAAAATTTTATTTTTCCTCCATTTCCCATTCACCCTCATTTTAAGATTATTTCATCTTAAAAAATAAAACCTCAACAATCCCCCACATGAATGGGGAATGGCTATATCAAGGAAGTATGCATGAAAAAACTGTATGATTTACAAGCAAGGATTAATCGCATCTGGATAAGTAGGTTTTCCTTTGAACTTTCCGTAGTAAACTTATGTCGGATATACTCGGTCAATCGGTAGATTTGATATCTTTGAACCGTCGATCTTTGGTGTATATCTAGACAACCATAAGTCACACAATCAACCCTTAACCGTCTTTGGTTCTCATTGTTTTGTTCGTTTCAGCCATGAACACCGCCTGGTTTGATAAGTGCGTAGAGAACTGGCCTTAGAGAGTTCTCCTTGAAGCGGCTAACACTTCACACTTACATAGGTGATTCCTAAAGGTATCATACTGTAGATACACTATTTGATATACCCCGTATCAAATTTAGAAATCATTAAAAAGCCTTAATACTTTATCCTTGGTACTGAACATTGTCTCATCACGAGAACAGATTAAAATTTTATTTGACAATGTTGAACCGTCATTAATGACTTTGTTTGATCTCCTTGAACCTAGATCTTGGGATCTCTAGTCTTCTAGGTAGAGTTACCGCCACAATGACTTGTTCTCGGCCATAGCCCCATTCCCCTTGATGATTTCTCAACTACCTCTCTAGTTAGGCCTTTTGTAAGTGGATCCGACACATTATCACTTGACTTTACATAGTCAATCGTGATAATTCCTCTAGAGAGTAATTGCCTAACGGTTTTATGTCTTCGTCGTATATGATAAGATTTACCGTTATACATAACGCTCCCAGCCCTTCCAATTGCCGCTTGACTATCACAATGTATGCATATTGGTGCCAACGGTTTGGGCCAAAATGGAATGTCTTCCAAGAAATTTCGGAGCCATTCAGCTTCTTCACCGGCTTTATCTAAAGGCTATGAATTCAGCCTCCATTGTAGAGCGGGCAATACATGTTTGTTTGGATGACTTCCAAGATACCGCTCCTCCACCAATAGTGAATACATATCCACTCGTGGACTTAGAATCAGTTGAACCGGTGATCCAATTTGCATCACAGTATCCCTCAATCACCGCAGGGAAATTACTGTAGTGCAATTCAAAGTTCTGGGTATGTTCTAAATATCCCAAAACTCGTTTCATTGCCATCCAATAAGATTGGCCTGGATTGCTCGTATATTGACTCAGTTTACTTATAGCACAAGCTATATCTGGTCGTGTACAATTCATGATATACATTAAGCATCCCAACACACGAGCATAATCCAATTGTGATATGCTTTGGCCTTTATTCTTTGCTAATGCAAGATTCACGTCAATTAGAGTCTTTGCAACTTTAAAGACCAAGTGCTTGAATTTTTCAAGTACTGTCTTAATATAATGAGATTGTGACAATGCCAGACCTTGAGGAGTCTTATGGATCTTAATTCCCAGAATTAAATCAGCAACTCCCAAGTCTTTCATATCAAACTTGCTATTGAGCATACGCTTAGTAGCATTTATGTTGGCAATGTCATTACTCATTATCAACATATCATCCACATATAGGCAAACAATGACTATGTGATTTGGAACATTTTTAATGTACACACATTTATCACATTCATTTATCTTAAAACCATTTGACAACATTGTTTGGTCAAATTTCGCATGCCATTGTTTGGGTACTTGTTTTAGTCCGTAAAGAGACTTAACAAGGCTACATACTTTCTTTTCTTTACCTGGAACCACAAACCCTTCAGGTTGTTCCATGTAAATTTCTTCCTCCAACTCTCCATTTAAGAAGGCCGTCTTAACATCCATTTGATGAATTTCAAGACCATACACTGCAGCTAATGCTACTAACATCCGTATGGACGTAATTCTTGTAACTGGAGAGTATGTATCAAAGTAGTCTAGACCTTCTCGTTGTCTATACCCTTTGACTACGAGTCTTGCCTTGAATTTATCAATAGTGCCATCATCTTTGATTTTTCTCTTAAAAATCCATTTAGAACCCAAAGGTTTATTTCCAGGAGGAAGATCAACCAATTCCCATGTATGGTTGTTCAATATGGATTCTATTTCACTATTGACTGCCTCTTTCCAAAATAATGATTCCGAAAAATCATAGCTTCTTTAAATGTTTGAGGCTCATTCTCCAATAAGAAAGTCACAAAATCTGGTCCAAATGAAGTAGACGCTCTTTGACTTTTACTACGTCTTGGATCCTCCTGATTACATGTACTTTCTTTTGTTTCTTCCCGAGGTTGTTTAGGTCCTTCACCAAATGACTCACATTCCTTTTTATACGGATATATATTTTCAAAAAAACTCAGCATTATCTGATTCTATAACCGTATTATTATGAATGTCGGGATTTTCTAATTTATGAACCAGAAATCGATATGCTTTACTATTTGTCGTATATCCTATGAAAACACAATCAACGGTTTTCGGTCCTATCTTTATCCTTTTGGATTTAGGAACTTGCACTTTTGCCAAACACCCCCCACACTTTAAAATAATTCAAGTTAGGCTTCCTTCCTTTTCATTTTTCATATGGAATGGATTGTGTTTTGCTCTGGGGCACTCGATTTAATATTCGATTAGCCGTAAGAATGGCTTACCCCCACAAGTTCTGTGGCAAATCAGAACTTATCAACAACGCATTCATCATCTCCTTTAATGTGCGATTCTTTCTTTCCGCAATCCCATTAGATTGGGGCGTGTAAGGGGCTGTTGTTTGATGAATAATTCCATATTCTAAACATATTTCTTCAAAAGGAGATTCATATTCACCACCCCTATCACTTCTTATCATTTTTACTTTCTTGTTAAGTTACGTTTCAACTTCATTTTTGTATTGCCTAAATGCGTCTATTGCTTCATCTTTACTATTCAGTAAGTAAACATAGCAATATCGAGTACCATCGTCAATAAAAGTTATGAAATACTTCTTTCCACCGCGAGATGGTATTGACTTCATGTCACAAATATCTGTGTGAATTAAGTCTAAAGGATTTGAATTCCTTTCAACTGACTTATAAGGATGTTTAACATACTTAGATTCCACACATGTTTGACATTTTGATTTTTCGCATTCAAACTTAGGCAGTACTTCCAAGTTAATCATTTTTCGCAAGGTTTTATAATTGACATGACCCAAACGTACATGCCATAAATCATTTGACTCAAGTAAGTAAGAAGAAGCTGAAATATTATTATTGTTTTCCACAACCATTACATTCAGATTGAAAAGGCCCTCGGTGAGGTAACCTTTTCCTACAAATATTTTATTCTTACTAATGACAACCTTGTTGGACACAAAAATGCACTTAAAACCGTGCTTAACAAGAAGTCCAGTAGAGACTAAATTCTTTCTCATTTCGGGAACATGAAGGACATTGTTCAAAGTCATGACCTTGCCAGAAGTCATTTTCAGAAATATCTTCCCATATCCTTCAACTTTTGCTGTTGAAGCATTTCCCATATAAACTGTCTCTCCGGGTCCAGCAGGAGCATAAGTAGCAAAAGCTTCTCTTACTGCACAAACATGGCGAGTGGCTCCTGAATCAAACCACCACAGTTTAGGATTTCCCACCAAGTTACATTCAGAAAGTATGGCACACAAGTTATCAACATCATCATGGTTTACTACCATGTTTGCTTGACCCCTTTTCTTGTCTTTCTTCGGAGCACGACACTCCGTAGATTTGTGTCCGATTTTCCCACAGTTGTAGCAGTTTCCACTGAACCGCTTCTTGCTTGGGTTGTATTTTGGACCAGAAGCCTTCTTCCTCTTTTTGTTATCTTCAACAATATTTGCTCCCATTATTGTTGAATTTCCACGGCCTCTCCTTTCAGCAGCTTTATTGTCCTCTTCGATTCTCAACCGAACAATGAGATATTCAAGGGACATTTCCTTTCGTTTGTGTTTTAAATAATTTTTGAAGTCCTTCCACAACGGAGGCAACTTCTCAATCATTGCTGCTACTTGGAATGCTTCGTTGATGATAAGACCTTCAGCAAGTAGATCATGAATAATCACTTGCAATTCCTGGACTTGGGTAATAACAGACTTGCTATCTACCATTTTGTAGTCCAAAAATTTTGCGGCAACGAATTTCTTCATCCCGGCATCTTTAGTTTTATATTTCTTTTCAAGCGCATTCCACAATTCTTTTGACGTCTCCATGCTACTGTATACATTATACAGATTATCATTCAGTCCGCTAAGAATATAATTCTTGCATAAAAAATCAGAATGCTTCCACGCTTCAATCACGAGAAAGCGTTCATTCTCTGGAGTTTTATCTGGCAGATCAGGAACATCTTTCTTGATGAACTTCTGTAGACATAACGTAGTTAAGTAGAAGAACATCTTCTGCTGCTAGCGCTTGAAATCAATCCCGGAAAATTTTCTGGGTTTTTCTGCCGGTGCCAACGCCGGTGTTCGGCTTGTCGATGCGTTGGCAGTCACCATCAGAATAGCTTGGTTTTCGCTTTCAGTCATCATTTTTTCTGTAAAAGAATGACACAAACAAACGTTTAATACACGTTTTCAAACTGGAGTAAAAAATCACGTAGATTTTAATCTCCAACAAAATGCCACGAAGGCTTTACTCTCCAAAACGGGAGTACACAAAACCACAAAGGTTTTAGTTTGCAGAATAATAAGAATAACACAAATACAGAAATAAATATTAAATTTCTTAAGATTGTTAGTCCCGCCTATATTGCTGTATATGTAAATAATAATTCTGCAAAATATAAATTATCGTAATGAAACAGTAAATAATTCGAGCCCACTGAATTCACAGTGTTTCCTTAAGGAATTTAATCCTCTCCTAGTACCCAAGGTAATGGATTATTTCCTCCCAGGATAGAACGAATCACACACTGGTGTAGCGGTACTTCAAACCCCAGTGTTTAAGCGAACACAAAGTTCGGTAGCAAATCACACTTACAGTTGCTTTGTTTGAAGTTAAAAATAATGCAGAACGAGGGAGTAGAAACTTAGAAAATCGTATGGAAATGCTGAGAGGAAGGAGTGCAATGTATAGCCAAATCTATTGAGCGATTTCAGTTTGTGTCTTGTGTGTTGTGTGTGTCTTTCTTCAACAACTGTTGTACATATATATAGCAGCCAGTGTTGAAGAAAACCAATCATCCACCCTCCATAGTAGAGCAAGTATTAGCTTGTTTGTGGAGCAAGCACATTCATGGTGGGAAGAGCATTAGGCGGCTGCCAAATGGTCAATACACGGATTGGAAAATATCTGTTACAAATGCGGATAATATTACGTTAATATTTACTATTAACAAATAAATTTGGTCGAAAAATTGATCAATCAATCGATTATTTGACCAAATCCAAATCCAAATCCAAATCCAAATCCGAAGCCGAAGCCGTAGCCGTAGCCGTAGCCGTAGCCGATGCCGAGCCGAGCGAGCGAGCGACGACGACGGATATACTCGGTCAATCGGTAGATTTGATATCTTTGAACCGTCGATCTTTGGTGTATATCTAGACAACCATAAGTCACACAATCAACCCTTAACCGTCTTTGGTTCTCATTGTTTTGTTCGTTTCAGCCATGAACATCGCCTGGTTTGATAAGTGCGTAGAGAACTGGCCTTACAGAGTTCTCCTTGAAGCGGCTGACACTTCACACTTACATAGGTGATTCCTAAACGTGTCATCCTGTAGATACACTATTTGATATACCCCGTATCAAATTTAGAAATCATTAAAAAGCCTTAATGCTTTATCCTTGGTACTGAACATTGTCTCATCATGAGAACGGACTAAAATTTTATTTGACAATGTTGAACCGTCATTAATGACTTTGTTTGATCTCCTTGAACCTAGATCTTGGGATCTCCAGTCTTCTAGGTAGAGTTACCACCACAATGACTTGTTCTCGGCCATAGCCCCATTCCCCTTGATGATTTCTCAACTACCTCTCTAGTTAGGCCTTTTGTAAGTGGATCCGACACATTATCACTTGACTTTACATAGTCAATCGTGATAATTCCTCTAGAGAGTAATTGCCTAACGGTTTTATGTCTTCGTCGTATATGACGAGATTTACCGTAATACATAACGCTCCCAGCCCTTCCAATTGCCGCTTGACTATCACAATGTATGCATATTGGTTCCAACGGTTTGGGCCAAAATGGAATGTCTTCCAAGAAATTCTGGAGCCATTCAGCTTCTTCACCGGCTTTATCTAAGGCTATGAATTCAGCCTCCATTGTAGAGCGGGCAATACATGTTTGTTTGGACGACTTCTAAGATACCGCTCACACACCAATAGTGAATACATATCCACTCGTGGACTTAGAATCAAACCGGTGATCCAATTTGCATCACAATATCCCTCAATCACCGCAGGGAAATTACTGTAGTGCAATTCAAAGTTCTAGGTATGTTCTAAATATCCCAAAACTCGTTTCATTGCCATCCAATGAGATTAGCATGGATTGCTCGTATATCGACTCAGTTTACTTATAGCACAAGCTATATCTAGTCGTGTACAATTCATGATATACATTAAGCATCCCAACACACGAGCATAATCCAATTGTGATATGCTTTGGCCTTTATTCTTTGCTAATGCAAGATTCACATCAATTGGAGTCTTTGCAATTTTAAAGCCCAAGTGCTTGAATTTTTCAAGTACTGTCTTAATATAATGAGATTGTGACAATGCCAGACCTTGAGGAGTCTTATGGATCTTAATTCCCAGAATTAAATCAGCAACTCCCAAGTCTTTCATATCAAACTTGCTATTGAGCATACGCTTAGTAGCATTTATGTTGGCAATGTCATTACTCATTATCAGCATATCATCCACATATAGGCAAACAATGACTATGTGATTTGGAACATTTTTAATGTACACACATTTATCACATTCATTTATCTTAAAACTATTTGACAACATTGTTTGGTCAAATTTCGCATGCCATTGTTTGGGTGCTTGTTTTAGTCCGTAAAGAGACTTAACAAGTCTACATACCTTCTTTTCTTTACCTGGAATCACAAACCCTTCAGGTTGTTCTATGTAAATTTCTTCCTCCAACTCTCCATTTAAGAAGGCCGTCTTAACATCCATTTGATGAATTTCAAGACCATATACTGCAGCTAATGCTACTAACATCCGTATGGACGTAATTCTTGTAACTGGAGAGTATGTATCAAAGTAGTCTAGACCTTCTCGTTGTCTATACCCTTTGACTACGAGTCTTGACTTGAATTTATCAATAGTGCCATCATCTTTGATTTTTCTCTTAAAAATCCATTTAGAACCCAAATATTTATTTTCAGGAGGAAGATCAACCAATTCCCATGTATGGTTGTTCAACATGGATTCTATTTCACTATTGACTGTCTCTTTCCAAAACAATGATTCCGAAGAAATCATAGATTCTTTAAATGTTTGAGGCTCATTCTCCAATAAGAAAGTCACAAAATCTGGTCCAAATGAAGTAAACGTTCTTTGACGTTTACTACGTCTTGGATCCTCCTGACTATCTGTACTTTCTTTTATTTTTTCCCGAGGTCGTTTAGATCCTTCACCAAACGACTCACATTCCTTTTTATACGGATATATATTTTCAAAAAACTCAGCATTATCTGATTCTATAACCGTATTATTATGAATGTCGGTATTTTCTGATTTATGAACTAGAAATCGATATGCTTTACTATTTGTCGCATATCCTATGAAAATACAATCAACGGTTTTCGGTCCTATCTTTACCCTTTTGGGTTTAGGAACTTGCACTTTTGCCAAACACCCCCACACTTTAAAATAATTCAAGTTGGGCTTCCTTCCTTTCCATTTTTCATATGGAATGGATTGTGTTTTGCTATGGGGCACTCGATTTAATATTCGATTAGCCGTAAGAATGGCTTCCCCCACAAGTTCTGTGGCAAACCAGAACTTATCAACAACGCATTCATCATCTCCTTTAATGTGCGATTCTTTCTTTCCGCAATTCTTTAATGTGCGATTCTATCTACCATTTTGTAGTCCAAAAATTTTGCGGCAACGAATTTCTTCATCTCGGCATCTTTAGTTTTATATTTCTTTTCAAGCGCATTCCACAATTCTTTTGACGTCTCCATGCTACTGTATACATTATACAAATTATCATCCAGTCTGCTAAGAATATAATTCTTGCATAAAAAATCAGAATGCTTCCACGCGTCAATCACGAGAAAGCGTTCATTCTCTGGAGTTTTATCTGGCAGATCAGGAATATCTTCCTTGATGAACTTCTGTAGACATAACGTAGTTAAGTAGAAGAACATATTCTGCTGCCAGCGCTTGAAATCAATCCCGGAAAATTTTCTGGGTTTTTCTGCCGGTGCCAACGCCGGTGTTCGGCTTGTCGATGCGTTGGCAGTCACCATCGGAATAGCTTGATTTTCGCTTTCAGTCGTCATTTTTTCTGTAAAAGAATGACACAAACAAACGTTTAATACACGTTTTCAAACTGGAGTAAAAAATCATGTAGATTTTAATCTCCAACAAAACGCCACGAAGGCTTTACTCTCCAAAACGGGAGTACACAAAACCACAAAGGTTTTAGTTTGCAGAATAATAAGAATAACACAAATACAGAAATAAATATTAAATTCCTTAAAATTGTTAGTCCCGCCTATATTGCTGTATATGCAAATAATAATTCTGCAAAATATAAGTTATCGTAATGAAACAGTAAATAATTCGAGCCCACTGAATTCACAGTGTTTCCTTAAGAAATTTAATCCCCTCCTAGTACCCAAGGTAATGGATTATTTCCTCCCAGGGTAGAACGAATCACACACTGGTGTAGCGGTACTTCAAACCCCAGTGTTTAAGCGAACACAAAGTTCGGTAGCAAATCACACTTACAGTTGCTTTGTTTGAAGTTAAAAACAATGCATAACGAGGGAGTAGAAACTCAGAAAATCGTATGAAAATACTGAGAGGAAGGAGTGCAATGTATAGCCAAATCTGTTGAGCGATTTCAGTTTGTGTCTTGTGTGTTGTGTGTGTCTTTCTTCAGTTTTTGTCTTGAAGAAGACCAATCGTCCACCCTCCATGGTGGAGCAAGCATTAGCTTGTTTGTGGAGCAAGCACATTCATGGTGGGAAGAGCATTAGGCGGCTGCCAAATGGTCAATACACAGATTGGACAATATTCGTTACAAATGCGGATAATTTTACGTTAATATTTACTATTAACAAATAAATTTGGTTCAAAAAATTAATCAATCAATTGACCGAAGCCGAAGCCGAAGCCGTAGCCGAAGCCGAGCCGAGCGAGCGACGACGGCGCGAGGCTTGCTTTCTTCTTAACTCTTTAAGAGCTACAAGAAGAGCAATTATATATATACCCACCAAAAATCTTTTCCTCTTCCAATATGGGACAATGTCTCATTGTCAAGAAGGGGAAACTTAAAATTTTACTCAAAAATTTTATTTTCCCTCCATTTCCCATTCACCCTCATTTTAAGACTATTTCATCTTAAAAAATAAAACCTCAACAATTAAGTGATAGAATTTTATGTGCAAACATGTCATATTTTGATTGGTTTGGTATAAATATCTGATCGAGTAATTTTTACCCTAATTTACTTATGATATGTTCCATCCTAGAGATGGGTTAATTCAAGTATCATAATCATATGAGCTACTCATTTTCACTAAAATTTTATAAATTCAACTACCACTAATTATATTGTTACAAGATATATATGCACGTGCTATTTGTACATCATGCTCCTTTATGCGAGTACATTATGGGTATTGAAGACAATATACTAATGTGTTTCATAAGTTTTTTCTATTGAATAAATCATTATACAAGCGACTTATTTTCTTTAAGCGTTTATGAATTCAACGATAATAAATCGTTACAAAGTAAATGCACTCATATCATAGGTAACCTTTGATCCTAATTAACTCAATATCAGCTTCACCTATAACCGTAAGTAATATAAAGAAATATTCAAAATTTTCAACAAGGATTTTGTCTGCTATACATTCCTAAATTCCTTTCATCTTTAATTAGCTAACTCGATAGGACATCAATGGCGAAAATGCTAAATGCTAGATTTTTTATCCTCTAATTTTGACAATCATGGTAACAATTACAAAATCTCAGTGCAGCGCCAGGAATTTCCTCACATGTACCACTTGGATTTTGTTCTTTGAAGTTATCAAAACAACTCCTCACAACATTCATTGTCACATAGCCTAGCACTACATAATCCCAAACCTGTTATGCATTGTCACAAAATACGATTCTAAGAAGAAAAATTGAAATATTAATGTCATCGAGAACATCGATATCATATCAAATCTTTTTAGTGGAATCATATTTTCAACAAAAAAAAACAATAAGACATGTAAGTTACACGAATAAAATAATGATTAGATTGATGATTGATAGAAATGATGAGACGCGAGAAACCAATAGTGATGATGAAAGGTTCGGTTTGTTATCATTAGTAATGAATAATGATAGAAATAAGAGTTGATTATTTTATTCACCGATAGTGTAATAAGTATTTTCTGCACAATAAAACTACGTAATGGTGCTCTGTAACTAAACTAATTGATAAAATGATCGTTTAAATTGTTTCTATTGTAGCAATTTGACCTTTGTAATTATCATCCACTTACGTTCGCATGATTGTGATTTATTGAGCATATTAAGTGCAAAATAAACTTACTTTAATTTGGGCATAAAAAGGGAAATAAGGGTATGAAAATCAAAAGCTAGTACTCAAAAAACATATACTTGGCATGGAATTTGACGAAAAACAAAAGAACAAATCTTAATTCTAATATACGACGGTTAGGATTATATTTTACACATAAAAAAGAATTTAAAACGAATTTATCGAGAGGGTTTACATCATTAGTCACAAAAATAGCTGAGAATAGTAAAAATAATATGGAAGGAGACTCAGGGAGGAGCCACAATAAAATTTACGGGTTCGACAAAACTCAATAATTTTGACTTAAATCCTATAATATATTAATAAATTCACTTAATATGTATAAATAATATATCTCGAACCCAATAGGTAAAACAATTCACGATTTAAAACCAATAAATTTAAAATCTTGAATATGCCGGTTCAAAAAGAATATAATTAAGTTACCTCTGCAAAAACAAGGAAGAGGAATGTGCACAAAGTTGGTGAGAGTTTAGCCATTTGCTTGTGATAGAAAGTTTTTGCAAAGATCGTCTGAATAGGAATATTAAAATATGTAAGAAAATTAGTACTCATTTGTGGCTATAAATATAGTGCACAAACACATACGAAATTTGACTTAATAAGAAATAAATATCAGGAAAAAGAATAAATGGGGATTAATTTCTGTGTTTGTTTTATTAAGAAAACTTTTAATGTTTTTTGCAGCTAAACTTCATAGTACGAGATAATTCTTTTTCTAATGGCGATAACTAATTAATTACATTTTTGGTCCCATCATTATTGGTACAACTTGATTTTGGTATTCGTGATATTCAACTACATAAATTATGAAAATTGTGTACCGTATCGTATCTAAAATGGTGTGCATAATTAATCTTCAACTAATTAAAATGTATACCTATGATTTTTTCTATTAAAATAATGTTATATTTGCATACTATATCAGAAATGTACCACGCTTAAAATATGAACAAAAGTATTAATTTAGTATAACATTAGGATATTTTCATGGTTTAACAAGTAATAATCTATTTAATTTGCGGGAGTTTACAAGTGGAGAGACCAAAAGCGCATATTCTTAAGTAATAAATATTAAAATATGCATATAGTTGGATATCTTAAGGATCAAAATTGAGATTTATTAGTTATTAAAAAACTAAAATCGCAATTTTTCCCTTTTAGTTTTTACTTTTTGGGTAATTAATTAAATGTCTGCTTGATATGGATGTTAATTTTGTTTACCCTAAAAAACGGATAACAATTAAATTTATATGTGGTTTAAAGGATACGCGGATTAATTCAATACAAATGATGAATCGCGTTAGATTAAACAGATAAAGGACATAATAAATTGTCAAACCAATTAAGGGAAGTGATCCCAGACTCAGTAGCAGCTTTAATGGAATACCTGCCTTCGATCCCGGAATCACGTTAATGATGAACTGATGAACAAAAGTAAGAACTTTGAATAACAGAGAAAATAAGAGTATATTACTTTGATATACGTGTTACAATGTTCCTAATGAATAATGAGACCGCATCTCTCCTTTATATAGTAGAGAAATTTTACCCTAAGTACAATTCCATAAAAGGTAAAAATCTTTCGTTTTACTATTCACCGATTTTCTGCCGATACGTGCCGAGATTCACGCCTTGACATCCGGCTGGTCACGGATATCATGATCCTTTGTTGATCGTGCTCGATTATCTGGTAATGGTCTCCGAGGTTTCTGGGATTCGAATCAAACCTGGGGGTCGTGGCCCCGATGCTTCTGAGGGCAGGCGTTTTACCCGGACCCCGACTCGAGGGCTCTTTGTCTCGATTCCAGTTCCTTACAGTCACGTCTCTTGCTCCGTTTACTTCATCGAAAATCGAGGCGTCCCGCGAGCTCGGTTTCACCCGTATACTTTTCGGAGAGCAAATTTACAGAAACGACGAGAAACGACATGTGAACTTCGATTCCTTCTTCAATAGCCATGACAGAAACGACAAAGAATATGAAATGTCCCGTCAGTCGTGTCATTATGAATTCAAACGCGTGTCAGCCATCGGGAAGTCATCTCAGGATGTGAAACGGCGCGAAGCCTCTATAAATACTCCTCTCCTTCATTCATTTTTTACCTTTTGACCAAGCTTCTACCTTCGAGTCTTCAGGATATTACTGCCCTTCTTTATATTCTAATATTTTTACCTCCGTTTTTCAAGATTCCTCAGTAAATTGTAAGCTTTTACTTATTTTCTACCCAAACCAGCGCACTTGACCTTTTATCTTCCAACCTTTCTTCATATTTTTCAAGCTTTTTCCAGATAACAATGGCTAAAACCCAAAACTGTTCCCTAAAAAGTTGCTTCCTCTTCTTCAAAACCGAAGGCCGAAGTAGAGAAGACCATTCCCGATGTGGTCATTCTCAAGAGATCCGCTCTAGGTGCGGCTATCGATGAACCGGCCGCTGAGCCTCCCTTGAAAATGTTCGTCCCCGGGGGGTGCCCGGTCACTGATGACTTTAAGGTCGAAAAGCCCTCGTGGTGTAGAACCGATATAAGGCGGTATCTAGGTATATTTGCTCCTTCACCGAAGACGTCCTTCTTGTGGTTCGAAAGGACAACAGCTGGGTGGATAAGGACGTAGTTGTCCCCGGGCCCGAGGACGCCATTACTACCCATGTGAAGGGAAATCTGAGTGTTTACACTTATCCCTTCACGTTGGGCCTGGTTGACCCGGTTATTCTGGACTTTTGCAAGAGGAATGAAGTATGCCCCAGTCAGATCCACCTGTCGCTGTGGAGAATCGTAATCCTTCTTCGATACTTCGTGAACAAGACCAAATCACGTTGGTTCACTATCGATCACCTTCTCAATCTTCCGAGGGGGACTAATAAAGCTCACACGCCGGGCTAGCAAAGCCCCATTCTCGAGCATCGATGAGGACGGGGATCGAGACTGGCAGGGACGCTTTGTCCGGGTGAAGACCGCAGACTTGATCCCTTCCGAGCTTATGCCATTACCCGAGAAGTAAAATGTATCACATAAGCACAACTTTCCTTTAAATGTCGATTTTATGTTCATCTCCTTTTTCCTCACCAGTATTTGTGGTGGTGCAGCTGCTGCTCGAGTCCCAAACGCCATTTCTCGGTTCAAGGAGTGGATCGAGGGCATTTGTTCGTGGATGCCTTATTTTGAGCGCACATGGCGCGATCTCTCGAAGGGCCGCCGTGAGGCCCGTTCTTACGATAAGATCTCTCTCCCGAATAAGTAATATTAGGCTTCCCATTTAGCATCATATTCTCATTTCCTCTCTTTTCTTTTTGCAGGCTTGCCTAAGACCATTGAGCTTAAGCTTTCGGTAAGGGACGAGTACATGTTTGTTGATCCCTCTTCTCGGGGCAGCTCGGGGCTATAGCAGGAAAGAAGGAGAAAAGGAAGGTTTTGGGTTCCCCGAGCTCAGAGAAGAAGAATCCAAGGAGAAGGTTGGCCTGTAAGCCAAATGAGAATTCTAGCTCTCGAGCACCCGATTCGGACTCGCTACCGACCTTCCCCGAAGAGCGGGCGGAAGCCGAGTGGAAACCAATGGAGACGTATCCCCCTCAGGCTCAGGAGGCCGATGTAGAGATGAGGGTTGAGACCTCTCGAGATGCCGGCTCCGCTCCACCCGATGTTATAGAGATTTCGGGGTCGCCTTCATTCACCAAGTCGATGTTTGACGAAGCTCGAGTGGTGAAGGAGCGATCCAACGAAGGGGCCCATGGAGCGGATGATCCCATTCATTCTTTTTTCGAAGGTGTGGACTTGACTGCTATGGAAGACTTCTCCGGGTTGGGAGACTTGGAGGTACCGAGGAAAGGCCCATCTTTCGAGGTCGGCGGACTGAACTCGAGCCCAAAATTAATCAACCAGTTCCCCGCCCCGAGCATGGATCCCGGCCAGAAGTGGTCAATAATCATCACCGTTCTGGAGGATGCCCGAGTTCTTTCTTCCCCCGTTGGAGTAGCGAGCTACCTCCGGTGCTTGTGTATGCTGACTTGGTGGAACAGGTAAAGATTTTTTAAGTTAGCAATGACGACTTAGCCATGGCGATTAACGACCAAACCTCATAGGTCCAGTAGAAGATTGACAGGATCGACTAGCTCCAGGCTGAAATGAACGAGGTCCCGGCCATGGCCGATGTCTATAAGGGAAAAATGGACCGACTGGCTTCGGAGAAGGAGACCGCCCGGGAGCAGCTGGTATCGGTAGAGGTCCAACTCCAAGTGGCATAAAAGAAGGCCGATGCACGGGCTCGGCAAATCAAAGTCTTATAAGCTCAATTGGGATCGGCTATTGCTGAACGGGATGCCCTTGGCAAGAGCTCGAAACAACGAGGTCTGAGTCGGAAATAAATAGGGTTGATGCTAAAGAGATGGTGGCCCAGTACAGGGCTGATGTTGAGGCAGCCGAGGCCCGCCTAAAAGTTATTGTTGAGTACGTGAAGCGGTTGTCTTAAAGGGAGACCCTCGAGGAAATCCATGCCCAAGGTTTTTGACCTGTCGGCCGAGATAGAAGAGGCGAAAAGGCTCGAGGTAGAGCCCAAGAAGCTGGCTAAACCCAAAGATGAAGAAGGCTCTGAGGGCTCCGGTGAACCCAAAGATGGAGAAGACCCCGACGGCTCTGGTGACGAGGCGGGTTCTGGTCGAGATTAGGCATAGGTGCCTTAGGAACTTTTGTCTTTATTATTGCATTTTGTACATTTATTTGGTTGAGACCGTTTTTATTGGCCTTTGTAAAGATATTTTGGAATGTATATATAAGGGTTTTCCCCTTTTGGAAAATTTCCAATCTATTACCTTTAGCATCATTTTTACGATTGCAAAGATTTCAAATGCTTTAGCACAGAGTAAAACGTAGTAATAAGTTGTTGTTCGGAGGTCCGGACAAGAATTATTCTCGATGTAAGTTTTGTTTGAAACTTGTGGGGGCTCGGTATGACCGGAAGCTTTCCCCAAAGTGCTTGTTTAAATATTCTTAGACTATAATTTTTCCGAGGGTAACCTTTGAATTGGTTTGGAATTTTGAAGGCCTTATGTTTTAATTACGGGCTTTGGACGTCTTCGAGCCGTTGTTAGGGGTGGCCATAGCCTTTTAAGTTTAGGCACTACCTAATAGGCTTTGTAACACCGGGTTTCGATAGCCCGAGCTGTCCGAGTTTGTCTTGGACGACAGTCCCCGAGTAGGGGTGGTCGTAGCCTCTTAAGTTCAGGCACTGCCTAATAGGCTTTATACCTTCGGGCTTCGATAGCCCGAGCCGTTCGAGTTTATCTTGGACGACAATCCTCGAGTGGGGGGCAATCTATCAGATCCGGATAGAGGCAGCCCTTGGGCTCGATATTCTTAAGGAACAAAATGTAATAGTCTTAAGGGATAAAATATGTATCTGCACGGAAGAAACTTTCTTTCATTCCTGTGCGTAATATATAAGATTATAAGTATGTACAAGCTTCGTGTTATGGATTAAGTGGTTTATGCGGGCACGGTTCATTTGACCGTTTGGCCCTTACAATAAATCTTATCCACCGAGCCTAGACTGTTCAAGCACAAAGATTCCTTCCTTGCTAAAAATTATTACCCGAGGTGATGGCCCCCAGTATTCGAGGTCGATCGACTAGAGTGCTCGAATACTGTCGAGGTGACCATTGAATCCGATTCATAATAGGTCTTCGATTCTAAGTTAGCACGATCCATTGTTGCCTCGTTAAAAACCTTGTCGGAAAACCCATTTGGGACAAAACCGGTTCAAGGGAAAAAGAGTGCAACGCGTGCTTTCAGGCCTAACAACTACATCATCCTTTGGTTGTTTCCTGCAAGTGTTAGTCCAATTCGCAATATATATCAAGAAAGAATGAATGGGTTCCTACCTTAGCAGTGGTATCGTTTTAATTGGGTCATGTTCTAGTTGTTCGGTAGTCGCTCATCATTCCCTGCTTCGAGTTTGTACGAACCGTTACCGGTAATCTCGATAATTCGATATGGACCTTCCCTGCATTTATTCCTCTTTCACTTCGAACATCCCATTGACTTGATTCACCACAAGTAGGAAATAACATTTAGCTTTGATCACCTCGGCCCCCAAGCTTTTAGCTAGTTTGATACCTACAATCATGGCCTCATACTCGGCCTCATTGTTAGTGAATTTCACAATTCTAATAGATTTCCTAACTATGTTACCTATGGGCGGCTTCAAGTTCATTTCCTAATAATTCCTTTTCGACTTCGGGTATTAAGGCCAGCTCGAAGTCAGCCACGAAGTCCTCCAAAATTTGAGATTTGATGGCGGTTCGGGGTCGATATTTAATATCGTACACACTAATTTCCATGGCCCATTTGGCCAATCGTTCCAAGATCTCGGGCTTGTGCATTATGTTCCTTAATGGGTAAGTAATCACGACACATATGGGGTGGCATTTAAAGTATGGCCTCAACTTCCTGGAGGCGCTTAGCAAAGCGAGCGCCAATTTCTCCATGTGAGGATACCTCATTTCGGCCTCGCCTAGAGTCCTGCTAACATAATATATAGGAAATTACGTACCTTCTTCTTCCCGGACTAAGACTCAACTTACTGCTATCTCGAATACTGCTAAGTACAGGTATAACTATTCGGCTGCCTTCGAAGTATGAAGCAAAGATGGACTCGAAAGGTACCGTTTGAGTTCTTCCAAAGCTTGCTGGCACTCTAGGGTCCGCGAGAATCTATTCTTCTTCTTCAATAATGAGAAGAGTTGGTGGCTCTTATCGGAAGACCTTGAAATGACTGACCCAGGGCGGCCAGTTAGCCTTTGAACAACCCTGACATTATCCATCACGGTGATGTCTTCTATGGCCTTGATCTTGTTGGTATTGATCTCGATACCCCATTGGACACCATGAATCCAAGGAACTTCCCGGACCCGACTCCCAATGCACATTTCTCCGGGTTCAGCTTCATATTGTATTTCTTCAGTATGTTGAAGGTTTCTTGCAAATGTTTCAAATGGTCATTTGCTCGTATGGACTTAACTAACATGTCGTCAATGTAAACCTCTATTAATTTTCCTATTTGCTCTTCTAACATCCAATTTACTAGGCGTTGGTAGGTGGCACCAGCATTTTTTAGTCCGAATGGAATTACGTTATAACAATAGGTGTCGTATTTAGTGATAAAGGAAGTCTTTTCTTGGTCGCCCCGATCCATCCGGATCAGTTGTACCCATAATAGGAATCGAGAAAGATGAGTGTCTCGTGGCTGGCTATCGCATCGATCATGCGATCGATGCTAGGCAAAGTGCGATCGATGCTAGGCAAAGGAAAAGAGTCCTTAGGGCATGCCTTGTTCAAGTCTTTGTAGTCTACAAACATTCTTAACTTATTTCCCTTTTTAGTTATTACCACTACATTTGCTAACCAATTCGGGTACTTAACTTCCTGAATGGAACATATTTTAAGGAGTTTGGATACCTCGTCTTTGATGAATGTGTATTTGTCTTCAGACTGAGGCCTCCTCTTCTGTTTAACCGGGTGAAACTTCGGATCTAAGCTAAGCTTGTGAGTAGTTATTTCCTATAGGATCCCTGTCATGTCAAGATGGGACCAAGAGAAAAAATATATATTATCTATAAGGAATTTAATGAGGTTTTTCCTAAGCTCGGGAGTTATCCACGTGCCTAGGTATACCTTCTGATCGGGCAGGTGCCCGATCAATATGACTTGCTCCAGCTCCTCAACCGTTGACTTTGTGGCATCGGAATCATCAGGGGCTATGAAAGACCTGGACTCTGTAATCATCATCCTCGTCGATCATCGGTGATTGCTATTTGGTTTCCTCCTTGGTGACCGAACTCTGATTCTTTGATGTCGAGAGTGCAGATATCGGCACCATCTCATCGACCGCGAACATCTCTTTTGTAGCCAGTTGCTCTCCATAAATTGTTTTGATCCCTCCCGGTGTGGGAAATTTCAACTCCTGATGTAGTGTCGAGGGTACTGCCCTCATGTTGTGAATCCATGGCCTCCCGAATAGAGCATTGTATCCCATATCTCCTTCGATCACGTAGAACTTCATTTCCTGAACGGTTCCGGCAGTGTTTATTGGTAGGGTTATCTCCCATTCAGTGGTCTCACATGCCATGTTAAACCCATTTAAAATTCGGATTGCCCGACACAATTTGGTCTTGTAGACCCAACTGTTCCACGACCCTCGATCTGGTGATATTTGCTGAGCTACCTGGATCAATTAGCACACGCTTAACTCGAGACTTATTTATGAGTACAAATATTACCAGTGTATCATTCTGTGGTTGCACGATGCCTTCAGCATCCTCGTCATTGAAAGATACGGTTCTTTTCGGTACATAATCTTGAGTCTATTATCCCTTGTAATAGACACTTTAGTGCGCTTTAACATCGGCCCCTAGGGACGTCAACCCCACAAATGATCATGTTAATGACGTGATGGGGTTCCTCTTGCTCGATCCTCTTATTGGAGTCCCTATTCCTGAAGAGATTCTTGGCTCGATCACTCAGAAATTCTTGGAGGTGTCCGCTACTGAATAACCAGGCTACTTCTTCTCTCAATTATCGGCAGTCTTCGATTCTGTGGCCGTGAGTTCCATGATATTTACACATTAGGTTGGGGTCCCTTTGGGCAGGATCAGATTGCAATGGTCAAGGCCACTCAGTATCTTTAATACGTCTGATGGCTGATATAATGCCGGTAACATCTACGTTGAAGTTGTACTCCGATAACCTTGGTTCTTCTTTAGACCTGATGGGTCTGTCAAAATCGTTTTTGCTCATAAGTCCCCGGTTATTATGACCTCAGTCGCTTCTTATTTCACTTATCATGGTGTTGCGTCCGGGCCCATTACCCTTTCGATCTCCATTGTATAGTTGACATAGGTCTCTGTTTGATCTTGGTTCATGATCGATGGCCCTTTTAAATCCTTCACTAGTCCTGACGGGATAAACGGACCCGGAAGGAGCCACGAGATGATCGTCTTCGACCCTGATTTTTTATTGGTACCTGTTGTCACAACCCAAATTCTCCCTCTATGAATCGTCATAATGGTACCTAGTATCTACGACTAGGTAAGCCTAACACTTGCGGAAATAAAATGAAAAATATGAAAATTTAACAACTAACAGTAACAAATATTTTTATAAGCAAATGAGATACCGCTCGGCATATACAATAATCAACTCTCGAAATATACATGGCACTCCCAAGATCCGTAACACTGTAAGTCACAAGCTTCTACGAAGTTCTAACTGTTCTATACATCAGTGTCTATAGAAATAAGAGAAGAATCAACATAGGGGGATAGAGGGGGGACTCCGAGGATCTGCGGGCGCGGGATGTACCTTGAAGTTCTCCGAAAATAGCAGCGACTGCAACTTAGTGCGAGGCTGGTAAAAGGAATCTGGATCTGCACACGAAAAGCATGTGTAGGAAAGGACGTGAGTACACCATAGTGGTACCCAGTAAGTGCCAAGCCTAACCTCGGCCGAGTAGTGACGAGGTCAGGTCAAGGCCCTATTGTATATAATAAATAAGCAGGAGAGTATAACAATATAATGAGAGACTGGAATTTAAAGAAGGAGGACATAGCAAAGTAGCAATGCAGAACAAAAGGATAAACAACATGGGATCTCCCGAGATACCATCTTGAAGTACCAAAATAAAAGTGCAAGGAGATCTCCTGAGGTACCGCCTTGTAGTCTCAAAGGTAAATATGCAGGGAGAACTCCCGAGGAACCGCCTCGTAGTCTTAAAAGTAAATGTGTAGGGAGATATCCCGAGGAACCGCCTCATAGTCTTAAAAGTAAATATGCAGGAAGGATCTCCCGGGATACCGTCCCGTAGTCCCAAAGTAAATACACAGCTCAAACAAATGGATTTAACAATTACAGCAAGAAACCTATAATTTAGACTAAGTAGAAGTCAAGCAATAAGCGGGATTTACTAAACATGCTACAAAGAGTTTAAATAGACAATTAGGACACATAGACATGCTATTCTAGTCTAACAGGATAACTACACATGCTAGTATACTCAGATAAGATGAAAACAGGCTATCACTCGGTAAAAATCAGGTTTTACACAAATAGCCCGTGTACGCACTCGTCGCCTCGCGTACACGGCGCTCACATATCATAACAACACCAAATCAAAGCTATAAGAAATTATTCTTATTAATGAAATCAAATCTAAAGCAAGAATGTAGAAAATCGCCACAAAAGGTTTCCCTAGGCCCACGTCTCGGAATCGGGTAAAAGTCACCAAATATGAACACCCATTTATTCACGAGTTCACTCGTGCCAAAATTATCAAAATCTGATGCCAAAATCTCGATCAAAATCTAAAAGCTCGGCCTAAGAACCTTTCTTAAATTTTCCCCAATTTTCCACCCCAAACCACTACTTTAATGATGAAATTAAAGACATAATCATGAGAATTAACCAAAACTAGGTAAGAATAACTTACCCCAAACACCCACTTGAAAATCCCTCCAAAAATAGCCTCATTCCGAGCTCTCAAATTCAAATGGTGAAAAATGACATAAACCCTCGATTTTGAACTTGTAAATCTGCCTAGGTGTTCCCTTCTTCGCGAACGTAGCCACTCTCTCGCGTTCGCATATAACAAAAATTCTACTGACCAAATTTCCTCCTTCGTGAATGCGATGGACCTCTCGCAAATGCGTACCTTTTACTTCCTGGTCCTTCTTGAACACGATACCCACTACGCGAATGCGTAGACCAAATGACTAGGGTCCCCAGTTGCTTCACTTCCTCTACGCGAATGCGTTCCACTCTTCACGTTCGTGATGCTACCACTGCCCATACCTTCGTGAACGTGGAATCCTTTGTGCGAACACGAAGAACAAACTTGAGCTGGCCTCCCAGATGCCCTACGCGATCGCGAGACCTCTCTCGCGAATGCGATGAAGAATTGTCTGCAACAAAACACCAGAAATCTGCTATCTTTTCTTAAGTTCAAAAGTTCCTTTAACCATCCAAAATCAATCTGAGTCCCCCGGGACCTATACCAAACATATAACAAGTCCTAAATACGAACTTAGTCGAGCCCTTAAACTACATCAAACAATGCTAAAATCACGAATCATCCTCCGATTCAAACTTAAAGAACTTGAAACTTCCAAATTCGACAACTGATGCCGAAACTTATCAAACCACGTCTGATTGACCCCAAATTTTGCACACAAGTCATAATCAACCTTACGAACCTACTCCAACTTCCAGAATTGGAATCCGACCCCGATATCGAAAATTTCACTACCGGTCAAAATCTCCAAAACTTCGACTTTCGACATTTCAATCCTGAATGAGCTACAGACCTCTAAAATACTATCCGGATACACCCCTAAGTCTGAAATCACCTAACGGAGCTAACGGAATCGACGGAACTCCATTCCGGAGTTGTCTTCGCACAGTTCCAAATGTGGTCCAAATCCTAAGGCTTAAACCTCC
Source organism: Nicotiana tabacum (assembly GCF_000715075.1). NCBI lineage: Eukaryota > Viridiplantae > Streptophyta > Magnoliopsida > Solanales > Solanaceae > Nicotiana > Nicotiana tabacum. The sequence goes on from NC_134103.1 coordinate 17,272,274, forward strand.
ATTTAGGGACTAAGTGTCCCAAAATACTCCAAAACCAACACACCCTCCCGGCAAGTCACAATAGCAGAAAAAGGTATGGGAGAAGCATTTAATAGGGGATCAGGGCTATAACTCTCGAAACGACCGGTCGGGTCGCTACATCCTTCCCCTCTTAAAATAATCATTCGTTCTCGAACGAGCATAAAGACATACCTGAAGTGGTAAAAAGATGAGGATAACGGTTGCGCGTAACATGCTCGGTCTCCCAAGTCGCCTCCTCGACCAGCTGACCCCTCCACTGAACCTTCATGGAAGCAATGTTCTTTGACCTCAGCTTTCGAACCTGCCTGTCCAAAATAGCAACTGGTTCCTCGACATAAGATAGATCCTTGTCCAACTGGACTGAACTGAAATCCAACACATGAGACGGATCGCCTTGATACTTCCGGAGCATAGAAACATGGAATACTGGATGGACTCCTGCTAGACTGGGAGGCAAGGCATGCTCATAAGCAACCTCCCCTACACTCTGCAACACCTCAAAGGGACCAATGAACCTTGGACTCAGCTTGCCCTTCTTCCCAAACCTCATAACGCCCTTCATAGGCAAAACCCGGAGTAAGACCCACTCTCCAACCATGAATGCAACATCGCAAACCTTCCGATCCGCATAACTCTTCTGTCTAGACTAGGCTGTGCGAAGTCGATCCTGAATCACCTTCACCTTATCCAGGGCATCTGGAACCAAGTTCATACCCAATAATCTAGCCTCGCCCGGCTCGAACTAACCTACTGGGGACTGACACTTCCTACCATACAAAGCCTCATATGGTGCCATCTGGACGCTCGACTAATAACTGTTGTTGTAGGCAAACTCCGCAAGTGGCAAGAATTGATCACATGACCCTCCAACCTCCATCACACACGCACAAAGCATATCCTCTAAAATCTAAATAGTGCGCTCGGACTGTGCGTCCGTCTGAGGGTGAAATGTTGTGCTCAGCTCCACTTGAGTACCCAACTCATGTTGTACGGCCCTCCAGAACAGCGATATAAACTACGTACCCCGGTCAGAGATGATAGATACCAGTACGCCATGAAGCTTTACGGTCTCGCGGATGTAAATTCGAGCCAGCTGCTTGGAAGAATAAGTAGTCATCACAGGAACGAAATGAGCTAACTTGGTCAGCCTATCCACAATCACCCAAACTGCATCAAACCTTTGCTGAGTCCATGGGAGTCCAACAATGAAATCCATAGTGATTCGCTCCCATTTCCACTTCAGAATCTCTGACTTATGAAGCAACCCACCTGGTCGTTGATGCTCATAATTCACCTGCTGGTAATTTAGGCACCGAGCCACATACTTCACTATGTCCTTCTTCATCCTCCTCCACCAGTAATGCTGCCTCAAGTCCTGATACATCTTCGCGGTACCCGGATGAATAGAGTACCGTGATCTTTGAGCCTCATGAAGAATCAACTCACCCAAACCATCTACGTTAGGCACACATAGCCTGCCCTGCATCCTCAATATGCCATCATCCCCAATGGTGACCTCCTTAGCATCACTGTGTTGAACTATGTCCTTCAGGACAAGCAGGTGGGGGTCATCCTACTGACGCTCCCTGATGCGATCATAAAGAGAAGACCGAGAGACCACACAAGCCAATACTTGACTCGGCTCAGAAATATCCAATCTCACAAATTGGTTGGCTAAGGCCTGAACATCCAATGTTGAGGGTCTCTCTACTGTTGGAAGATATGCTAAACTCCCCAAACTCTCCGCCCGGTGACTCAAAGCATCGGCCACCACATTGGCCTTCCCCGGGTGGTACAAAATGGTGATATCATAGTCCTTAAGTAGATCCAACCACCTCCTCCGATGCAAATTAAGATCCTTTTGCTTGAACAGATGCTGCAAACTCCGATGATCAGTGTAAATCTCACAAGGAACACCGTACAAATAGTGGCGCCAAATCTTCAGGGCATGAACAATAGCTGCTAACTCAAGGTCGTAGACATGATAGTTCTTCTCATGCACCTTCAATTGTCTGGACGCATAGACAATCACCCTACCGTCTTGCATCAACACCGCGCCAAGACCAATCCGTGACGCATCACAATATACAGTGTAAGACCCCGAACTTGTAGGCAATACTAAAACTAGGTTGTAGTCAAAGCCGTCTTGAGCTTATGAAAGCTCTCCTCACACTTCTCTGTCCACCTGAACGGAGTACCCTTCTGGGTCAGTCTGGTCATAGGTGCTGCAATAGATGAGAATCCCTCTATAAAACGATGGTAATACCCCGCCAAACCAAGAAAATTGCGGATCTCCGTAGCTGATGACGGTCTAGGCTAACTCTGCACTGCTTCCACCTTCTTCGGATCCACCTTGATCACATCACTCGATACTACATGGCCCAAGAATGCCACTAAGTCAAGCCAAAACTCACATTTAGAAATTTTGCATACAACTTCTTTTCTCTCAAAGTTTGAAGCAAAGTCCTCAGGTGTTGCTCGTGATCCTCCCGAGTCCAAGAGTACACCAGAATGTCATCAATAAACATGATGACGAAGGAGTCAAGGTAAGGCCGAAACACACTGTGCATCAAATGCATAAAAGCTGATGGGGCATTGGTCAGTCCAAAAGACATAACAAGAAACTCATAGTGACCATATCGGGTCCTGAAAGTAGTCTTCAGGATATCTGGCTCCCGAATCTTCAACTGATGATAGCATAAACGTAAGTCAATCTTGGAAAACACCCTGGCACCCTGTAACTGATCAAATAAGTCATCAATATGAGGCAATGGATAAATGTTCTTTACTGTAACTTTGTTCAGCTGGCGATAATCAATATACATGCGCATAGAACCATCCTTTTTCTTCACAAACAAGACAGGAGCACCCCAAGGTGATACACTGGGCCAAATGAAGCCCTTATCAAGAAACTCCTGTAACTTCTAATTCAACTGCTTCAATTCAGGAGGAGCCATACGATATGGAGGAATAGAGATGGACTAAGTGACCGGCAATAAATCAATGCTAAAATCAATATCTCTGTCGGCGGCATGCCCGGAAGATCAGCTGGAAACACATATAGAAAGTCTCTCACTACTGGAACTGACTCAAGTGTAGGGGTATTAATACTGACATCACTCACATAAGCTAGATACGCATCACATCCCTTCCCAACCATTCGTTGAGCTTTAAGAAATAAAATAGCTCTGCTGGGAGTATACTCTAAAGTACCTCTCCACTCTAATCGCGGTAAACCTGGCATAGCCAGCATCACGGTCTTAGCGTGATAATCAAGAATAACATGATGGGGCGACAATCAGTTCATGCACAAAATAACATCAAAGTCTACCATACTAAGCAATAATAAATCGACTTTGGTCTCAAAACCACTAAGAGCAATCAAAAACGACTGATACACGCGGTCCACAACAAGAGAATCTTCCACAAGAGTAGACACATAAACAGTGTAACTCAAAGAATCCCTAGATACACCCAAATGTGGGCAAAATAAGAGGACACATATGAATACATAGAGCCTGGGTCAAATAATACCGACGCATCTCTATGACAGACTAGAACAATACCTGTAACGACAGAGTCGGAAGCAACTGCCTCTGTATGAGCCGGAAGAGCATAATAGCTGGCCTGGCCTCCCCCTCTAGGGAGACCTCGACCTCCCTGACCTCCACCTCGAGCTGGATGAGTAGGTGGGGTGGTAGCTGGTGATGGAATCATGGCCTGAGGACCCGGTGGAGCACGTAGTGGCTGAGAAGTCTATAGAGGTGCAACCCTCCTAAGTCTGGGGCAATCCTTCACCATATGGCGGGTGTCGCCACACTCAAAACAACCCCTTGGAGGGCATGGCAGCTGCGACTAATTCGGGCCAGGTCTTCTGGAATGGCCGCTAAAAGAACCCCGAGCAGGAGGCACACTAGATATCGGCGGTGCATAATAAGGCTCCTGGGGCCTAGAAAGGGCTGGAACACCACTGGCGACCGGAAGAGCTGAATGAATAGGGCAACTTACATAACCCCTACCATGGCAAGCTATTGGGGCACGAGCTCCATAATAAGAACCGGTCTCTCGAGACCTCTTGGTCTCTCTCTCTTCTCGGTCCCGAGCGATCATGCCCTCAAATCTCGTGGTAATACTCACAACCTGATGATAAGGGATATTCATCTCCAACTCCCTGGCCATACTAATCCGGATATTGGGGTGGAGTCCCTCAATAATCCGTCGAACCCTCTCTCGAACTGTGGCAACCAAGGCTGGTGCATGTCGGGCTAAATCACTGAAGCGGATTGCATACTCTGACACAGTCATAGCACCCTGGCGCAATTGCTCAAACTACGCATGCCATGAGTCCTTGAGGCTTTGAGGGACATACTCTCTCAAAAACATGTCCAAGAACTGAGTCCATATAAGTGAAGTTGCCTCATCCGGACTACTTAACTTATAAGCATGCCACTACTGATAGGTTGCTCCTCTAAGTTGGAAAGTGGTAAAAGAAACCTCACTCGTCTCTGCTACGCCCATTGTACGGAGAATACGATGACACTCCTCCAGAAAACCTTGAGCATCATCTGTAGCCAATCCGCTGAAGGTAGGTGGGTGGTACTTCTTGTACCTCTCAAGTCTGAGTTGCTATGCCTCAGAAGCGGTTGTCCTAGTCTCGTGCTGAACCGGAGCTACCGGCTGCATAGGAATGAACTCTGGGGCCTGATCAACCTGGACCCTCTACTCAGGAGTACAGGCTGCGGGAGTCTGTGCCCCTCCCCCGGCCTGAGATGTGGCAGGAGCTAGTGGAATCAATCCAGCCTGAGCTAAGGTGCTGAACATGCCCATGAACTGGGCTAGAGTCTTCTGGAGGGCTGGTGCAGCAATAGGAACCTCCGGTGCCTTCCCTCCAACTGGAGCTGCTGGGGGCTCCTCTGTCGTAACTCGCGCGGGTACTCTGGCTGCACCGCATGGTCGTCCTCTAGCCCAGACCCGGCCTCTGGCGGCTCTAGTAGGGGGCGCGGGTGACTGGTCATCAGATCATTCGGTACGGGTCCTCACCATCTGTGAGAAAGAATAGATTACAGAAGTTTAGAATTTTTTATGCCAACAAATTTCGCACGACAAGGAATCAAAGAAGCATAATCTATCCTAACAGTTCCATAGCCTCCCGAAGATAAGTACAGACGTCTCCGTACCGATCTGCGAGACTCTAATAAACCGTCTTGTGACTCACGACACCTATGAACCTAGAACTCTGGTACCAACTTGTCACTACCCAAATTCTCCCTCTGTGAATCAGCGTGACATCACCAAGTCTCTACGATTAGATAAGCCTAACACTTGCGGAAATGAAATGAAAAACATAAAAATTTAACAACTAACAGTAACAGATATTTTTATAAGCAATTGAGATGTCGCTCGGCATATACAATAATCAACTCTCGAAATATACATGGCACCGCCAAGACCCAGAACACTGTAAGTCACAAGCTTCTACGAAGTTCTAACTGTTCTATACATCAGTGTCTATAGAAATAAGAGAAGAATCAACATAGGGGGATAGAGAGGGACTCCGAGGATCTGCGGGCGCGGGCAGATGTACCTTGAAGTTCTCCGAAAATAGCAGCGACTGCAACTAAGGGCGAGGCTGGTAAAAGGAACCTAGATCTGCACACGAAAAATATATGCAGGAAAGGGCGTGAGTACACCACAACGGTACCCAATAAGTGCCAAGCCTAACTTCGGTCGAGTAGTGACGAGGTCGGGTCAAGGCCCTACTGGTATATAATAAATAAGCAGGAGAGTATAACAATATAATAAGAGTCTGGAATTTAAACAAGGAGGACATAGCACAGGGATAAACAACAGGGGATCTCCCGAGATACCGTCTTGTAGTGCCAAAATAAAAGTGCAAGGAAATCTCCCGAGGTACCGCCTCATAGTCTCAAAGGTAAATATGCAGGGAGAACTCCCGAGGAGCAGCCTCGTAGTCTCAAAAGTAAATGTGTATGTATATTTCCCTAGGAACCGCCTCATAGTCTTAAAAGTAAATATGCAGGGGGGATCTCCCGGGATACTGCCCCGTAGTCCCAAAGTAAATATGCAGCTCAAACAAATGAATTTAACAGTTACAGCAAGAAAACCTATAATTTAGACTAAGTACAAGTCAAGAAAGAAGTGGGATTTACTAAACATGGTGCAAAGAGTTTAAATAGGCAATTAGGACACGTAGACATGCTATTCTTGGCTAACACGATAACTACACATGCTAGTATACTTAGATAAGATGAAAACATGCTATTACTCGGTAAAAAGTCAGGTTTTTCCAAGCTATTACCTCGCGTACACGGCGCTCACATATCATAACAACAACACCAAATCCTAAGAGGATATCCCCCACATAAGGTTAGGCAAGCCACTTACCTCAAATCTCGCTCAATCAATCTGTAACAATGCTTTTTCCATGAATATTCGGCTCCAAATGGCCCAAATCTAGCCAAAATCAATTACATACTATAAATATAACTATAAGAAATTAATCTTATTAATGAAATCAAAGCTAAAGCAAGAAATTAGAAAATCGCCCCAAAAAGTCTCCCAGGGCCCACATCTTGGAATTGGGTAAAAGTCACCAAATATGAACACCCATTCACTCACAAGTTCACTCGTGACAAAATTATCAGAATCCGATGCCAAAATCTCGATCAAAGTCCAAAAACTCGGCCTAAGAACCTTTCTCAATTATTTTTCAATTTTCCACCCTAAATCACTAATTTAATAATAAAATTAAAGACATAATCATAGGAATTAAAACTAGGTAAGAATCACTTACCCCAAGCACCCACATGAAAAATCCTCCAAAAATCGCCTAATTTCGAGCTCTCAAGTCCAAATGGTAAAAAATGACATAAACCCTCGATTTTGAACTTTTAAATCTCCCCAGGTGTTCCCTTCTTCGCGAACGCGACCACTCTCTCGCGTTCGCGTATAATAAAAATTCCACTGACATTCCAAATAAAATTTCGATCACGCTCCTAAGTCCAAAATCACCATACGGAGCTGTTGGAATCATCAAAATTCTATTCCGGAGTCGTTTGTATAAAATCGACATCCGGTCACTATTTGACTTAAGCTATTAAAACCTTTAAGTTTTTTATCAAAATTCCATATCTCGAGCTAGGGACCTCGGAATTTGATTCCGGGCATACGCCCAATTCCCAAATCACGATACGGACCTACCAAAACTGTCAAAACACTGATACAAGTCCATTTTCTCAAAATGTTGACCAAAGTCAACTCAGTTGAGTTTTAAAGCTCTAATTCACATTTTAATCTATTTTTCACATAAAAACGTTTCGGAAAATTTTACGGACTACGCACGCAAGTCGAGTAATGATAAATAGTGCTTTCGGGGTCTTAGAACATAGAATTAATTATTAACTTTAAAGATGACATTTTGGGTCATCACATTCTCCACCTCTAAAACAAACGTTCGTCCTCGAACGGAGATAGAAAAAGTACCTGAGCTGGTGAATAAGTGTGGATAACAGCTGCGCATATCATGCTCAGTCTCCCAAGTCGCCTACTCATCCGGATGACCCCTCCACTGAACCTTCACTGAAGTAATGTTCTTTGACCTCAGCTTTCGAACCTGCCTATCTAAAATAGCCACTGGTTCCTCAACATAAGTTAGATCCTTGTCCAACTGAACTGAATTGAAGTTTAACACATGAGACGGATCGCCGTGATATTTCCGAAGCATAGAAACATGGAATACCGGATGAACTGCAGAGAGACTAGGTGATAGTGCAAGTCTGTAAGCCACCTCTCCAACTTTCTCAAGAATCTCAAAAGGTCCAATATACCTAGGGCTCAACTTGACCTTCTTCCCGAACCTCATCACTCCCTTCATAGGCGAAACCCGGAGCATGACCCGCTCACCAACCATGAATGTAACATCACGAACCTTCCGATCCGCATAACTCTTCTGTCTAGATTGGGTTGTATGAAGTCAATCCTGAATCAACTTAACCTTTTCCAGGGCATCCTAAACCAAGTCTGTATCCAATAGCCTAGCCTCACCCGGTTCGAACCAACCTACTGGAGACCGGCACCACCTACCATACAAGGCCTCATACGGAGCCATCTGAATTCTCGACTGGTAACTGTTATTGTAAGCAAACTTAGCAAGTGGTAAGAACTGGCCCCAAGCACCCCTAAATCTATCACACACGCACGAAACATATCCTCCAATATCTGAATAGTGCGTTCAGAATGCCCGTCTGTCTGAGGGTGAAATAATGTACTCAACTCCACACGAGTACCTAACTCTCGCTGTACAGCCCTCCAAAACCGTGAGGTAAACTGTGTACTTCAATCAGAGATGATAGATTCCGGTACGCAGTGAAGTCTGACAATCTTGCGAATATAGATTCGAGCCAACTGCTCGAAAGAGTAGGTAGTCATCATAGGAACGAAATGAGCTGACTTGGTCAACCTATCCACAATCACCCAAACTGCATCAAACTTCCGCTGAGTCTGTGGAAGTCCAACAATGAAATCCATAGTGATCCGCTCCCATTTCCATTCTGGAATCTCTAACTTCTGAAGCAATCCACCCGGTCGTTGATGCTCATATTTCACTTGTTGGCAATTTAGACACCGAGCTACATATTCTAATATGTCTTTCTTCATCCGCCTCCACCAATAGTGATGTCTCAAGTCTTGATACATCTTCGCAGCACCCGGATGAATGGAGTACCGCAAACTGTGAGCCTCTTGGAGAATCCACTCACGCAAACCATCTATATTAGGCACACATAGCATGCCCTGCATCCGTAATACACCATCATCTCCAATAGTGACTTCCTTTGCATCACCGTGCTAAACTGTATCCTTAAGGACAAGCAGATGGGGGTCATCGTACTGACGCTCTCTAATCCGATCATAAAGAGAAGACTAAGAAACCATACAAGCCAAAACTCGGCTCGACTCGGAAATATCCAAACTGACAAACTGGTTGGCCAAGGCCTGAACATACAAGGCTTAAGGCCTCTCTGCTACCAGTAAATATGCTAAGTTGCCCAAACTCTCCGCCTTACGACTCAAGACATCGGCCACTACATTGGCCTTCTCGGGATGATAGAGAATGGTGATATCATAATCCTTAAGCAACTCCAACCATCTCCGTTGTCGCAAATTAAGATCCTTCTGTTTAAACAGATGTTGTAGACTCCAGTGATCGATGTAGACCTCACAATGGACACCGTATAAGTAACGCCGCCAAATCTTCAAGGCATGAACAATAGCTGCTAATTCAAGGTTGTGGACCGGATAATTCTTCTCATGTACCTTTAACTCTCTGGATGCATAGGTAATCACCCTACCGTCTTGCATCAACACTGCTCCGAGACCAATACGCGACGCATCACAATACACAGTATAAGACCCTGAACATGTAGGTAATACCAATACTAGGGTTGTAGTCAAAGTTGTCTTGAGCTTTTGGAAGCTCTCCTCACATTCCTCGGTCCACCTGAACGGAGAACCCTTCTGGGTCAATTTGGTCATAGATGCAGCAATAGAAGAGAAACCCTTTGCAAATCGGCAATAATACCCCGCCAAACCAAGAAAACTCCGAATTTCCGTAACTGAGGACGATCTGGACAAACTCTGCGGTGCTTCAATCTTCTTAGGATCTACCTTGATCCCCTCGCACGAAACTATATGGCCCAAAAATCCCATTGAATCAAGCCAGAATTCACACTTTGAAAATTTTGCATATAACTTCTTTTCTCTCAAAGTCTGAAGCACAGTCCTCAGGTGTTGTTCATGATCTTCCCGACTCCGGAAATACACTAGAATGTTGTCAATAAACACAATGATGAAAGAATCAAGATAGGGCTGAAATACACTATTCATTAAGTGCATAAATGCTGCCGGGGCGTTAGTCAGACCAAAAGACATCACAAGGAACTCATAATGACCGTACCGAGTCCTGAAAGTAGTCTTTCGGATATTTGGCTCCCGAATCTTCAACTGATTATAGCTTGAATGCAAGTCGATCTTAGAGAACACTCTGGCACCCTGAAGCTGATCAAATAGGTCATCAATACGTGGCAATGGATACCTGTTCTTCACTGTAACCTTGTTCAGTTGGAGGTAATCAATACACATCCGCATAAAACCATCCTTCTTCTTTACAAATAAGACAGGAGCACCCCAAGGCGATACACTGGGCCGAATGAATCCCTTATCCAGCAATTCCTGTAAATGTTCTTTTAATTCTTTCTACTCTGTTGGGGCCATACGATATGGTGGAGTAGAAATGGGCTGAGTGCCCGATAACAAATCAATATCAAAATCAATATCTCTATCGGGTGGCATACCCAAGAAGTCTGATGGAAATACATCAGGAAACTCCCTTACTATAGGAACTAACTCTACGGTAGGAGTATCAATACTAACATCTCTCACATAGGCCAGATACGCATCACACCCCTTCTCAACCATTCGTTGAGCTTTAAGAAATGAAATAACCCTGATAGGAACATGATGCGAGGTACCTCTCCTCTCTAGCCCCGGTAGACCTGGCATAGCCAACGTCACCATATTGGAGTAACAATCAAGAATGGCATGATAGGGTGACAACCAGTCCATGCCCAAAATAATATCGAAATCTACCATACTGAGCAATAATAAATCAGCTCTGGTCTCAAAACCACTGATAACAATTAAACACGACCGATACACACGATCCACAATAATAGATTCACTCACGGGTGTAGATACATAAACAGAAGAACTCAAGAAATTATGTGATACGCCCAAATACGGGGCAAAATAAGATGACACATAAGAATAAGTGGAGGCTGGATCAAATAAGACCGATGCATCTCTATGACAGACCGGAATAATACCTATGATAATAGAATCGAATGCAACGACATCTGTCCTACCAGGAAGGGCATAATATCTGGCCTGGCCTCCCCCTCTAGGGCGGCCTCTACCTGCCCGACCTCCACCTCTAGCTGGATGTGCAGGTGGAGTGGCAATTGGTGTAGTAATCATGGTCTAAGAAGCTAGAGGGCCCTGTGGAATAGGTGGGGCCTGAGAAATCTGTGAAGGTGCACCCCTCCTAAATCTGGGGCAATCCACCACACTCAAAACAAGCCCTCGAAGTACGTGGTTTTTGGGACTGGCTCGGGCCTGATCGACTAGATTGTCCGCTGAAAGCACCCCATACAGGAGGTACAGTAGATAATGGCGGTGCATAATATAGAACCTGAGGTCTGAGAATAGCCGGAACACCACTGGAAGCTGGAAGTGCTGAATGAATAGGACGGCTCACATAACCTCTACCATGACGGGCTGCAACTGGGGCACAAGAATTATTATATGTACCAGAATCCCGGGGTCTCTTAGCTTCCCTCTCTTCCCTCTCCCGAGTCCGCATACCTTCCAATCTCCTAGCAATTGACACCACCTTTTGGTATGTGATATCCATCTCTAACTCTCGGGCCATACTGTATCTAATACTAGGGTGGAGACCCTCAATAAATCTGCGAACCCGCTCTCGAACAGTAGCAACTAAGGCTGGTGCATGCCTAGCCAAATTACTGTATCGGACCGCATACTGTGACACGGTCATAGAACCCTGGCGCAGCTGCTCAAACTTTGCGCGCCATGCATCTCTAAGACTCTGAGGAACATACTCCCTTAAGAACATATCTAAAAATTGAGTCCAAGTGAGTGAAGCTGCCTCAGCCGGACTATCCAACTCATATGCCCGCCACCACTGGTAGGCTTCTCCTCTAAACTGGAATGCCGTGAAAGAAACCCCACTGGAATCCACAATACCCATAGTACGAAGGATACGGTGACATTCCTCCAGAAAACCCTGAGCATCCTTTGAAGCTAAACCGCTGAAAGTGGGAAGGTAGTACTTCTTGTACCTCTCGAGCCTGAGCTGCTCCCCCTCTGAAACTGTTGTCCTAATCTCAGGCCGAACTGGGACAATTGGCTGCATTGGTATAACCTCTGGGGCATGGTCAACTTGGGCCCATGGCTCTGGAGTACGGGCGGCGGGAGTCTGTGCTCCTCCTCCGGCCTGAGATGTGGCAGGAGCAAGTGAAATTAATCCTGCCTGAGCTAGAGTGCCAAACATGCTAAAAAACTGGGCAAGAGTCTGCTGAAGTGTAGGAGTAGTAACATGCATCTTAGGTGCCTACTCTCCAACTGGAGCTACTGGTGGCTTTGTTGCAGCAGTTCGTGCAGGTGCTTTGGCTGCACCATATGGTCTTCCTCGGCCTCTGCCCTGACCCCGGCCTCTTGCGGCTCCAACAGGGGGCACGGGTGTCTGATCATCGCATCCAATTGTGCGTGTCCTCACCATCTGTGAGAGAAAAGAAAGATAATGGTTTAGAACTTTGAATTCAACAATTGCGCACGATAAGGAATCAAAGAAGTGAATATTTTCCTAACAATTCCATAGCCTCTCGAAGATAAGTACAGACGTCTCCGCACCTATTTGCAAGACTCTACTAAACCTGCTTGTGACTCATAATACCTATGAACCTAGAGCTCTGATATCAACTTGTCACGACCCCAAATTTTCTCTGTAGGAGGTCGTGATGGCACCTAGTCTCTAAGACTAGGTAAGCCTATCAATACGGAATGATCATAAATATCTGAAATAAATAAACTACAATTCAAATAATTACAACTCCCAAAACCCGGTAGAAATAAGTCTTAAGCTTTTACTCCTCAATGTCTCTATATAACAGAGTCTAAGAAAATAAGGAAGCAACATAACAAGAATAGAAGGGGACCTTTGAGTCTGCGGACGCTGGCAGATATACCTCAAAGTCTCCGTACACATGTACTCACTGATGTCTAGGCTGGTAAGAAATATCTGGATCTGCACAAAAAGGATGTGCAGAAGCATAGTATGAGTACACCACAGCGGTACCTAGTAAGTGCCAAGCCTAACCTCGGTAGAGTAGTGACGAGGTCAGGTCAGGCCCTACTGAAAAATAATAATAAATAACATGGTAAAATATTTCACAAAATAATAAAATAAAATGACAATGGAAATGAATCAAGTAGTAGGTCACCATTTAATTACACAAATAATGGCAAATAATACCTCGTGAAACAAAACAAAATTTCTTTTCAACTTTAAAGAAAAACCACAACAAAATCAAAGGCAACTACGACCATAAATCAACATCAACAAGGGCACTCCCGAGGTATCGCCTCGTTGTCCGAAATCATAAATAAATTCATAATATCTCATTTCCTTATATCACCGCGGGAGCCTTCACAATTTATTTTAAAGAAAATATTTTTCCCGAAATAGCATCCCGCGTTTTAGCCATCCTTATCACACCGCATGAATTCTAGTAGTTCCCCCTACTAGCCACGCGTATCAAGCTACCCTTATCTCACCGCATGCGTTTCAATACCCAGACCTTATACCACCGCATATGTATCAATATCACAATATATCACAATTTGCACCTCAAGTGCTCAAATAATTTAACTTGCCAAAATAATTCAACAACAATATTTTCCACAATAAAGAGCTCACGGCTCATGCCAAAATAAATCATCAATAATATTTTTCCACAATAAAGAGTTCACGGCTCAATCACAATGAGTACGAAAATCTTACAAAAATATTCAGGAATAAATAATTCGGTAAAATAATATTTTAAAATCTTTAATACGTTGCTTCAATACCAAATTTAAAATGTCAAATACTTCATATTAATAATATTTATTTTAAAAAAAATCAACCTTCAAATAATGCACAGAATAAAAAAAACCAAGTTCCAACTAAACAGGTAAAACAATTAGCAGGAAAAAGGTCAAGCAAATTTAAAGTATATAAATCAAATTAATGATGGATAATATAACAAGATTTAATAATTTAATTAATATGAAACAGTGATCTACACAATTTAAAAACATAATCCTTCAAATTTAACCCGTATACACACTCGTCACCTCGTGTACACGACTTTCATCACATTACAATTAATACCAATCCTAGAAAAAATTTCCCCACACAAGACAAGTCACTTACCTCGATTTGCTCCAATTTAATCAAGTAATATGCCTTTTCCTCGATTTTTCGACTCTGATCGACTCGAATCTAGTCATAATTAATTCGATACAGTCAACAAAAATTAAAGGAATCAATTTCATAAGAAAATATTATATTTTTCAATAAAATCCGAAATTAACTCAAAAATTATTCATGGGGCCCATGTCTCGAAATCCGGCGAAACTTATAAAATCCGACAACCCATTCAATTACGAGTCCAACTATACTAGTTTCACTCAAATCCGACTCCGAATCGACACCGAAATCTCAAAAATTCGTTTCTATGAGATTTCTAAAATTTTCTGAAATTTCAATCTCAAAACACTAATTAAATGGTAAAAACAATAATATATTGGTGTATATAGACCAAATCCGAGTTAGAATCACTTATCCCAATATCTTTCCTTGAAAATCTATCAAAAATCGTCTCTGCTCAAGCTCCAGTTTGTTAAAAATGGCGAATGGGACGAATGCCCTCTTTTATAAATCTGCCCAGGCAGCCTTCAGAACTGGGCCTCGATCGTGGCTTCGATCATGTCTCTCGAGCCTAGGCCTCGATCGTGGCTTCGATCACAGGCTCGAGCCTGGACCTCGGTCATGGCCTCGATTATGGCATCGAGCCTGGTCCTTCGATCATGGCCTCGAGGCTGGGCGTTCGATCATGGCATCAAGGCTGGGCCTTCGATCATGGCATCCAGACTGGGCCTTCGATCATGGCCTCTATCATGGCATCGATCCAGAGCCTCATCTCTGGCTTCGACCCTGGGCTCGATATCTGGGCTCGATCTTGGACTTGATCATAACCCAGAATATCCAGCAGAAGAGGAAAATTGCAGCAGCTTTTTAAGTCCAATCTTTTGATCCGTTAACCATCCGAAACTCACTCGAGTCACTCGAGACCTCAACCAAATATATCAACAAGTCCTAAAATATCATACGAACTTATTTGAAACCTCAAATCACATAAAACGACGCTAAAATCGCGAATCATGCTCCAATTCAAGCTTAATGAAACTTAGAATTTCCAACTTCTACATTCGATGTCGAAACCTATCAAATCAAGTCCGGCTAACCTCAAATTTTGCACATAAGTCATAAATGATATAACAAAGTTATGAAAAATTTTGGGACTGGATTCCGACCCGATATCGAAAAGTCAAATCCCCAGTCAAACGTCCAAACTTAAATTCCTAATGTAGCCATTTCAAACCTAATTTCACTATGGACTTCCAAATAAAATTTCGATCATGCTCCTAAGTCCAAAATTACCATACAGAGCTGTTGGAATCATCAAAATTCTATTCCGGGGTCGTTTGCATATAATTTAACATCCGATCACTATTTGACTTAAGCTTTTAAAACCTTTAATTTTTTTATCAAAATTCCATATCTCGGGTTAGGGACCTCTGAATTTGATTCCGGGCATACGCCTAAGTCCCAAATCACGATACGGTCCTACCGAAACTGTTAAAACACTGATCTGAGTTCATTTTCTCAAAATATTGACCAAAGTCAACTCAATTGAGTTTTAAAGCTCTAATTCACATTTTAATCCATTTTTCACATAAAAACTTTTCGAAAAATTTTACGGACTACGCACGCAAGTCGAGTAATGATAAATAGTGATTTTGAGGGTCTTAGTACATAGAATTAATTATTAACTTTAAAGATGACATTTTGGGTCATCACACCCTCATATATCTAAATTGTCTTATGCCTTGTTGCCTTATAGTTTTGTATTAAATGTTGCCCTCATTGAAGTAGTTTCACTTGCACGTATTGTTAAAATGTTGAGTTGGTAAAGTTGAGACATTTGAGTAGTTCGAGTTTCTTTGATTTTCATGTTATTCTCCATTGCCGTACGTTTGTTCTTTGATGTATGATTTCTTATAAATGTTAGTTATTGAGTTACTATTGTTAATTGACATTATTTGGGGAGCGGGTTGCACGCTGTAACGAAAATTGAAAGCTAATGAATTAAAAATGTGGAATAAGGATGGACTATGATAGTGAAAGATGATTATATGGAGGGGTCGGGTTACGCGCCGCAGCGAATTTATTTAAAGTTTATATTATGGGATCGGGTTGCACGCCGCAACATGTTGATAAAAGTTATATTTGTTGTGATTGTTGATTTGGCCTCGGTTGTTGAGATGAGTTATATGACCGGTTATTCGGGACTCTCTACTGGTTGATTTGAGTTTCATTAGTATGAGTTACCTGCTTTACTTCTATACCTGTCTTTCTGTTATTATCATAATTATTGTCTACAGGTTAATGTAAGTGACCCGCCTTAACCTCGTCACTATTTCGTCGAGGTTAGTCTCGATACTTACAGAGTACATGGGGTCGGTTATATTCATACTACACTCTGCACTTCTTGTGCATATACCGGAGTTGATCCCAGCGGCATACCGTAAACTTGCTCGGATCTAGCTACCCACAGGAGACTTGAGGTATAGCTGCACAGCGTCCACAGTTTTGAAGTCCCCTTCTACTTCTTTAGCTGTTCATTTGATTCAGACAACTATGTTTACTTCAGACCATTATTTGTAGTATCATAGACGCTCATGTATTCGTGACACCAGATCCGGGGTTGTATTTGAATTTCGTCACTTATTAGCTTATTTATCTCATTTCAGACTATTCAATTTCTTTATTGTCATCGTATTTGAAGTTTGTTAAAAATAGTTAATAAATACATCTAATGTTGGCTTACCTAACAAATAAAATATTAGGCGTTATCACGGTTCCGAGGGTAGGAATTTCGGATCGTGACAATACGGTTTTGTCTCTCCGATATGGCAAAAAATCTAATTGAATGATTTTAGCAAAGTCATCCTTCTATATCAGTCCGTCCGGTGAGGGCTTGCGATTAAGCGAAAACACCCCGATGTTGTCTGTAATATTTTTATTTCTCCGATATGGTGAGAAAACCGGTTGGATGATTTATCTACTTTATATCAAATTCATCTTTCTATATCTTTTATAGATTTAATTGATTTTTTTTTTTTTTTTTTTTTTTGCAGTTGGCTTAAGCATTTCTGGACGACGTGAAATGACCATCAAAAGAGGTAAGGTATCTATTTATTTTAATTTTCTAGTATGAATTCATGATTTCAGAATTTTTTATCCGTCTAAAATTGTTAGAGATTCAATTCTGGTGATTCTTAAAATTACAGTATAAATATGAAGAAATGTGTTGTCCGAAAAATAATCGAACAATGCTGAGTATAAAACAACACATAATAAATCATGTTTAATTTATTATTAATTCATTATAAATAAATTTTAGTTTAAACACTTAATTT
This sequence comes from Nicotiana tabacum, assembly GCF_000715075.1. Taxonomy (NCBI): domain Eukaryota; kingdom Viridiplantae; phylum Streptophyta; class Magnoliopsida; order Solanales; family Solanaceae; genus Nicotiana; species Nicotiana tabacum. The sequence goes on from NC_134103.1 coordinate 17,289,698, forward strand.
ATGAGATACATCTATTTCCTACTATGTAAATAATTTATATCTTAATGAACCTTCATGTTTGCTAATTATGTATCGAAAGCCATAATTCCTAACATAATTGATTTCATGTTAATGATTTATCATAAAAATTGTAGGAGTTAGTCATCAGCGGCAAAATCAGAAATTTGGATAAAGATATTCAAGATTTATGAATATATATATTTGACTAATAATCATAATATAATTTTTTGTCGAAAGTTTTCAAGTGATCATCCTTCCCTTACTGTAGCTCCGCCCCTGATTGCGGCCTAGTTATAACTTGAGGTTTTAATCTCAATATAAGCTTTATAATTGTTTATTAATTACTATTCAAGAGACAATTGCACTGAAAAACATTTCAAAAGAAAATCATACTAATAGTATACATATTGAGAAATATATTTAATGATTTACCAGTATTAAAATCCATATTGGGATTGGAGAAAATCTTCCGTAAATTTACCGCTCTTCTAATACCTCTCCAATCACTATAAATTTCACCTATTCTTCACTTTCTCCGTCACTTCAATTCTTTAGTTTTTCAACTCTGAGTCTTCAATTCTTCAAAAGGTATTCCACAAGTTTTCTTTCTCTTTTTCATGTTCTTTATTTATTTTTTTATTTTCTTTCTTGTATGTAACGTTTTGCTTTTTTCTTGTATAAAATTGTCTATGATCTTTTTTTGGTTTCTTAAAAGTCTTCAAAAAAAAAAATCTTGCCTTTGTTTGAATGATATACATTGGTTGGATTTGCAGGTTTAATGATTTTAGTTGTTAATTTCGTTGTTGTTGCTTTGTTTTGCCAATTCTTGAATTTGTAACGCCCTCTTCTAAGATTTTTATGGTTTCAAAACTTTAATAAGTTTTTATGATACTTCCTTACCTTTGTATGTAACGAATCAAAAGGCCAAAAAAAAATTATGTTTTTTTTCTTCTGTTGTTGTTGTGTATTTTTTTATAATAGTACATTTGACTAATTTCACGTGTTAGACCTCCTACCTCTCACCAGCAAGACGGATACTGATAACTCTATCCACTACAAGATTAGATCGATGAAAAGAAATCACTTAGTAGTTTTGCCTCCGCTGAAATTTAAATTAAATTTGTTATTGTGTTTTTCCCTTGGAATTAGATAAAACCTTTGAAGGGATTTAGCTTTGGCTTAAAAAATTAGTCTTTTGAGTATATAAAGAATGTTTTTTTTTTCTTTTTATTTTGGGACGCTCCCCCTTGTGTGTGTGCCCAAGTTAGAATCTTTAGGCTTTGATTTCACAAATTTCTTAAGGTTATCTGTTAATTAAGTTAATTTTATATCAATCAATCTTCTTGGTCAATGTTTATACGTAAATAAAAAAGAGAACATGAGTGTTTAACTGGTTATTTAATTATATATAACATGTTTTTTAAAGACATAATTGGGATAGGCTTGAGGTTCATCTTAGATCTCAATACGTGGGACACACTTTGTAAATGTCATTGTTAAATTTTCTTTCAACTGTTTGACTATGATTTATATATATAGGGTGTGTATAGTATACTATACTAGTATACTATATATATATATATATATATATATATATATATATATATATATATATATATATATATATATATATATATATATATGTGTGTGTGTGTGTGTGTGTGTGATTACTATTTGAAGGGTCAAAGAGGTTTCTCGTTGACACAATATTTTAAAAATATTTTGAATTATTAACTATTATAATTTATACTTTTATGTAGTTTTTCATACATATAAATTTTATTTTTAAAAAATCTATATCCCAATTCACACTTTCGTATTCCAAATCGCGCCACATAAAATGAGTCAACGGTAAGTTACTTTGACTTTAGTACTCCAAATCTCGCCACATAAAATGAGTGAAAGGTAGTTATATTTTTTAATGTTATTTTTCCTGCATAAAAGCCTCATTCCTGCACCTTTGCCTTGATCAAGATGAAGTTCTTTAAACTCTTCATTTGCATTCCAACGTTTAAATTTTTTGTTTATATAACTGTAAATAATTTCTATCTATCAGCCTTTGACTAGTAGCTTACTCATAAATTATACAGAAGACTATTTGTTATTATTCATCTTTGACCCTTTGTATTTACTTTGTTATAGTGCAAAAATGGCAACTCAAACATCGGAACACTCTGCTGATACTGTTGCTCGTGCTTTTGTTGATCAATACTACCGCATTCTACATATGTTTATCGACCAGTCCTATAGATTTTACAAGGATGAAAGTGTGTTAAGTTGGGCTCAGCCTGATGGTGAACTGAAATCCGCGACGACAACTGATGTAAGTATTATGACAAAAAGATTGTCAGTATTTGCAATGAAACTATGTTACTGTCTAAGGGATGCTAATTAATAGGCAGAGGCGGATCAAGGATTTAAGGTTAACAGGATTCTGATTTTTGTATCATTTCAGGGAATAGCTGAGTTTATCAAGTCATCTCACTTTAAGAATTCCAAGGTGGAAGTCGCGACGATTGACTCCCAAGTATCTGCTGCGGGAGGTTTTCTTGTGGTGGTTACAGCAACCTTGATCGGGCAAGACGAATCAAGAAAAAGTTTCTCTCAGACCTTTTTCCTCGCTCCACAGGAGAAAGGATACTTTGTGTTGAACGATATTTTTCGTTTTGTTGGCGTTGTAGAATCTTCAACGGTTGTCACAGATAAGGACGAGGAAACAGCTTCAGTTGCTGCTTTGGGTATGTCTTTTATGTTTGACACTATCTCAACTGGTCACTTGTTTGTTTTACATAGTCTCCACTTATTGTAACTTAAACTATATTGTTAACTATATGTTGAATTGCACTCTTTTGGAATTACTACAGAAGACAAAGTTGAAGAAAATGTGAAGGCTATTGAAAGCGAAGTTGGTGAAAATGTCAACGAGGTGTCTGAGAAATCAGAGGCTAAGGTTACAACTGATGACGAAGTTGACAACAAACCTTCAGTCACTTCGAATGAAACAGAACAACCCGTTGTTGAGACAACCTCGAATGCTCCTAAAGTTACCTATGCTTCAATGGTTAGTTACATTTTTAGGAGATTACAAAGTTTTGTTTCTTACATCTAAAGCGTTGCCTAATTCGAAATATTTTCCTGTAGATGAAGATGGGTAGGTCCGCGCCGCCAACCAATGCCCCACACAGGGTTGTAAGGGTTGCTGCAAATGCTGATCTCCATCCCGCGCCTAAGAAACCTCAAGCCAATGGCTTACTGAAGGCGATGGCTTCTAATTCGAATGGCATGCCTAAAGCACAAGAACACAACAACAATTCCGATGAAGAAATCGAGTGTAAATTTGCATTGGCTTAATCAAATAGTTGATGAATTTTATTTGAGCAACTTCTGAATTGTTTGTTTACTTGTTATAGGTAAATCGGTATATATTGGTGGCTTGCCAACCAACACAACAAGTAGCGAGCTCTACACGATCGTTAGACAATTTGGACCAGTTCACAGTCGTGACGTTCAAATCAAAACTTACGAGGAGGTATACATATATATTTCGTAATGTTGTAGGTTATCGTCGGTTTATATTTACTTAACAATTTTAAATTTAAAAAAAATGTGAATGTAGGACGGATATTGTTGTGGTTTCGTGCACTTTCAAGATGTTGTGTCTGCTCGTAATGCAGTTCAGGTAATAAATTCTACAATAACTCCTCCTTCAAAACTTTTATTTGATCATCTTTTGATTTTTGGTTTCTTTCTTTGACTATTCATTTTAGATGCATCATATAATTGTGAGGGGAAGAGAAGCTTATATAAGATTCAAGCGAAACAAAGGTACATATATGTGTGCTTGTTTCACTTTATTATGTCACAATCAGAATGTTAATTCTTTTTTAGTACTATGAATTGTGACAATTTCTTCTTCTAACTTTGTTTAAACTTTAAAATAATTAATTGATTGGTAAAATTCTGTCATGTGACCAGGAGGTCACGAATTCGAGCCATGAAAATAGCCTCTTGCAGAAATGCAGGGTAAGGCTGCATACAATAGACCCTTGTGGTGCGGCCCTTCCCCGAATCTCGCGCATAGGGGGAGCTTAGTGCACCGGGATTATGTTATAATGATCATGTTGTGTCTAATTTTTTCAGCGCGCGGTGATAGGGCAACGTCTCCATCGGGTAGGGGTGGATTTCGCGATGGAAATGGTTATGACTTGCGAAGTCGGCCTGAAAGTTCCGAGGGACGAAAGGGAGAAGGTTACCAGCAGAACTACAGAAGGAGGGATTAGTGAGGTGGTGCTAATTACAATGGTGGCACCAACTTATACTTAGTGTTGTAGCCTTGTTTGTAGGCTTACATGTTGTATCAAACTTTGTTTTGGTTTTCACTTCATTTTGAAGTTACATTATTTGGTTTTGGATTGAAAGTCTAGAAAACTATACTCTAGCAAATTATCTACCTGTGCAGGTGGATTTCATTAATATAGAAAACCTCATTTTGAAGTTCTTCTAATGGGCTTTGAATGTGAATTTTATTGATCTAGATTCTACCTATTTGAATGGGCCATTGAGTTTCTTTTATATTTTGAGTTTTTCCTTATAGTAGTTTATAATGTGGCTGGCTCTCCACAACAGATTTTTTACAGTGGACAGGTCATCGAGATGGCTCTACCTTCGTAAGGTAGATGGTAAGATCCGCGTACACTTTACCCTTTCCGGCTTTGAATGTGAATTTTATTGATCTAGATTTTACCTATTTGAATGGGCCATTAAGTTTGTTAAGGTCCACTATCATTGTGGTGTTATATATCCTTGGCCCAAAGTCATAGTTTTTTGGGGCTAAGTGTATAGATAGCAATTTTCAGGGATGCTAAAATTCAGAACGCACTGCCTAATTCCTTAATAGCATGGCTATCTGGTGTAGGGGTGCTTATCAGGCGGATCAGCGGATAATTACGTTTAACGGTTCGGCTTATCGGTTATCGGATTATAAATATAGTAATCTGGTAGCCATCCAATAAGACAACGGGCGAATTGGTATCGGATTAATAATTATCGGGCGGTTTATCGGATAAATCAAATAAAAAATTTTTGAACAATCCTACTATGTGATAAACACTTTGTAATTTGTACTGTCGAATGAGTCAAAAAAGAAGTGTTTCCACCTATAATTTAAGGCTATTATGCTACATAACAAAGCTCTCGATAACTAGAAAAGACTGGAACTTTATCTCTAAATTATTTTGAATTATTTAGGTACTTTAAAATATGACATGATTGCACCAGGCTTTCATGTTTACATAACATCGCATCGCATAATAACATCGCATAATACCAGGTTACATGATTTTAGTTTTTTTTTAATCTTTTTAAAATTCAATCTACTTGACAAAGGAGAAAATAGAATAAAAAGGAATTCCAATGATTTCGCTTAACACAGAGGTAAAAGTGTAAATATAAAATTTTAATGGGTTAACGGTTTATCCGATAAAAAAATTGAGTAATCCGCCCCAAACCGTTAAGCCGTTAATTATAAAATCTCAATCTATTAACCAACCATTACCGCGTTAAGCCAATAAGACATAGGTTTGGTTCGGTTCGATTTTGAACAGCTCTAATCTGGCGTCATTTCCACTAGTTTTTCAAGGTTTTATGGCCTTGAGAAGTGATCTTTGAGTTTTTCCTTATAGTTTATGATGTGGTTGGCTGTCTGCAACAGATGTTCTACTTATGAAGATGGCAAAGACAGTAGCAGAAGCTCCTCGAGTGGCGAGGATTCAAAAGGCGCATTGGTCAAGGGAGCGAAGAGATCAACTGGCTATCCAACAGAGCGAGAAGTTTAATATTTTGGCGTTTGTGTTTTCATCGTATATGGGTGAAAAGAAACAGTCACAGGTTCAAGCAAACAAGAAGACAAAAGGCTACAACTGCAGATTGTATATAGGGCAAAGACAGTGTAAATGGAAACTAATTCTATATGAGTTGAATAGTTATCCTTAGCTTGTTGATAAGAGTCTTAGGCCACTGTTTAGTTGAGCATAAGAAGATTTAGAGGTTATTTTTACTTGGTCCTGTCTCTACAGTCCATAGAGCAGGCGACTTTGTAAATGTTTACTTTTCGTTAATTTAATTTTATTTTGACCTAAAATAAAGTTTTTGCTTTTTTTTTGAATCATTATTTGGTTATATATTAGAATGAGGTTTTGAATTTTTTTTGAAGATGAGTTTTTCAAGTGATTTTTTTTTCACTTATAAAACTTTATTTTTTCTTTCTAAGTTAAATGCATATACTGACCATCAATTTTCAAATACCCTTTTTCAACAAAATTTTAAATATTACCTTTTTCAAAAACTCATGTTAAAACACCTCTCTCGCACGACGTACATAAGAAGTGCAGAAAACCCAACTACACAGTAGAAATTACTAGAAAACTATAATTCAAACTCTCACCAAGAAATAGACGGATTCACAATTTAATTTCTATGAATTCAACCTATAAATATTTTTATATTGTCCTCGTTATAATTTTGAAGTTATGAATTCAAAAGTTGAAGTTTTAGTAATTTTTCATATCAATATTTATATTATGTATTGAAAATATTAGGTTCAGATTCAATCGGTATTTGGTCAAAAATTTTGTACATTTGTTATGGTTCTTGAGAAACATACTAACTATATACCATAGTCCCATTTTGATCGATAAATGATCGGCAAGGTCCAAATATACCCATATACTTTCGAAAATGGTCTAAGAATACTCTTCGTTATATTATTGGGTTATCTATACCCCTCCAGTCATACTTTGGGTTCAAATATACCCCTCATTTAAACGGAGGGACACGTGTCATCGTCATGTTGGCCAATTCTAAATATCTCCTAATTAATTAAAAAGACACATTACCTATACCCGAAAATCAATTTTCTAAAGCAATTATTTTTTGTAAAAACTGGAAAAATTGAATTATTTTTTTTACTAAAAACTGAAAAAACGAAAATATTTTTTTCCAGTTTTTTTTTAAAAAAACTGCTTTAAAAAAACTGAAAAATATTTTCTAAAACAATATTTTTGTAAAAACTGAAAAAACAAAACTGAAAAGCAATTTTCTAAAGCAATATTTTTTTTAGAAAAATATTGCTTTAAAAAAACTGGAAAATAATTTCTAAAGCAATTGTTTTTGTAAAAACTAAAAACAAAAACTGAAAAGCAATTTTCTAAAGTAATGTTTTTGTAAAAACTGAAAAATACAAATATTTTCATCTTTTTTTTCAGTTTTTAGTTAAAAGAAATTCATTTTTTCTAGTTTTAAATTACTTTAGAAAATTATTTTTCAGTTTTTTTCCAGTTTTTATAAAAATATTGTTTTAAAAAATATTTTCCATTTTTTTTAAAGCAGTTTTTTTGTAAAAATTGAAAAAAAAAATATTTTCGGTTTTTTCAGTTTTTAGTAAAAAAAAAAATCAGTTTTTTTAGTTTTTACAAAAAAAAAGTTCAGTTTTTTTTAGTTTTTACAAAAAAAAAAAAATTTGCTCTAGAAAATTGATTTTAGGGTATGGGTAATGAGTCTTTTTAATTAATTAGGAGATATTTAGAATTGGCCAACAGGACGATAACACGTGTTCCTCCGTTTAAATGATTGGTATATTTGAATCCAAAGTATGACTGCAGGGATATAAATAACTCAATAGTATAACGAGTTGTATTCTTAGATCATTTCAAAAAATACAAAGGTATATTTGGACTTTTGTCGATAAATGATTGATCAGTAGGAAAAGGCTTTGCCAAGAAATTCTCTCATGATACGTTAGCACATGGGGTGGGGCCATCCTTTTTAAGAAAAAAATGTACTACTTACTAATTATCCTTCTGTATTAATATGCCTTTTCTTTTTTATTTATTTTTATAATTATTCGGTATTTAAAATCTGTAAATTTGACTATTCCAAATTCAAGTCTTATAAGACTCATTTGAGTGGAAAATGCTTCATACCAATAGTTTCAATATTCATATAACTCAGAGTCGAGACTTTTGATTAAGGGTAATGGAGTTTCGATCCATCTCACTACACTCGTCGACGGTATTGTATTTTTTTTATTTTTTTTGTGATGCTAAAGTAGGTAACTTTATGGACCAAATAGATATAAGACACATGTTGATTTAATTGAGCCAAAAATGATTAAATATCAAGAAAAGGACAAGTTCTTGTGTTTGGTCTACTTCAATACTTGTTTGCCACCACACTTCCTTCTTGCCTCCTCAAAAAAGGAAGGATAATTTATATTGTTTCGTTTTATATAAATCTATTTCTTTTTGTTCGTTCCAAAAAGAATAATTTATTTTTAAATTTGGTAACAATTTAATTTAAATTTATAATTCTACCCTTAATGAAAAGCTTTTATAACCACACAAATACTCTAGGTCCCTTTTTGATTTGTTTAGGACCACAAATTCCAAAAGTCTTTATTTTTTCTTAAACTCCGTGTTCAGTCAAACAGGTTCATATAAATTAAAACGGATGGAGTATTTATTTATGTGTGTTGCATGTGTAAAAATATTTATACTATTAGATACTTGGCTAAATATATACGCGACCCTCCAAACATGTCTGATACTTTTATTTTGCAATTTGAACTAAAACTAGTACCTATTGAATACCTATACCACTCAATATATGTTAGACACCCTTTTCTGACATAGCATATAGTGTAGACTTCACTAAAAATAGGGAGCACGATAAATTTCAAAAATCATAATTTTCCATTTTTCACCTATTAATCTAATTTTGGGAAAAAAATGATATTTTCCGAGAAAAGACCACATCACCACTCTACCGGTGGGGGGGAGGGGGGTTCTAAAAACAGCACGCCACGGGGGATGAAGAGAAGATGTTGCTGACGATAAAGGATAAAGATGATCGCAAAATTATCTAACTCTCGAATATCATCGTTATATAAATTAATTAAAGTATTGCCACTTGCATGTCTAGATATAGTATAGGGCATGTTACATATCTGGTCGGCCAGTTAAAAATAAATATTTTTACAAACTAAATATATAAAAAGTATTTAAAAATATATATATATATTAGATGTATATTGCAAATTAATATAAAAAATATATATTTTACCAATTATTATTTTGAGAGCAATTATACAATATAGTTTTTCCTATGGTATAAGACTAAAGCGTACAAATTACAATTACACTCACTACTCCTTACTTAAACTATACATATATACTTATAAAACTAAACAATTTCTTAAGTATAAAATAAGGAGATGACACCTAAGGAGGACAGGTCACGATCGGGAGAAATGGTGAGCCAACAGCAAATTAAATTGGCTTAAATTAAATTACACGTGGCTCCAAGTTTGTGTCGGAGAATCTTTTAGGTACAAAGCAAGCTTTTTGTCCAAATCACTGACGTGTCCAACGTATCCTCCTAAGATTTCAATTTTCATCTCCTTACACCCCCTCCCCCCCCCCCCAAAATCCTTAACCCCCTGCCCCAAAAAATAAATACTTTTCTCGTTTGGACGTAGATTTGGTGGAATCTTGAAAAACAAATTAAGTTGTGTCAAAAAATAATTTTTAAAAATTAAAGTAATTTTATATATATATATTTTACTTAAAAAAATATTGAAGATTTGTGAGGGGAAGAAAAAAGTTACCATATTTTTTTTAAATACTGATCAAATTTCATGAACAAATAATATTTTCAAATTCTTTTGAAAAAAAAATAGCCAAAATCTATATCGAAACTGGAGCTTAATGTCCTTTTCCTTCGTAAAAATATATTGCCTCGTTTCATTTTACGTAACATTATTACAATTCAATGACTAATAATTACAGAACTCTCATGACATATTTAAAGTTATAAATTATTCTTAAACTCCTAATAATGAAATTATTACCACATAAATTAGAATGAAGGGTGTATTATGTACTACTACTTTCGATTTCAAATATTAATAGGTTTAATAAATTGGATTTAATTTAAAGTTTGTGATATTTTAGAAAAGGAGAAATCTTGTACTTCATTATTATTCTTCTAAATTTAGCTTTGTTGCTTCAGATAGGAGATTGTAATTAAGTGAGATATTTAAAAAAGAGATATAACAAGGTAATTCAGATAAGTATCTTTAGATTACTATTCTTCGTTAAAAGATGTTCAAATTTTTTAAAAGACATATAACATATACCTTCCGATCATGAATTTCTATAAAATCATACTTCATCACTTTTTCTCTTCTTTTATTTTTTATTTTTACTTTTTTTATTCATTCGATGTTCCGTATCTATTTTGAGACTTGACTAATTTGAATTCGCATAAAAAAATCTCATTTTAAAGAGTCAACCGTTATCTACTAAATGTAACTCCATTTATAGGGCTTGAACTTAAAGCTTTTGATTAAAGTTGGAAACCTTTGATGATATATATATATATATCACTTTAATTTTCTCTTGATTTGGTATATTTGTATTAAATTATTGAAAGAATATATGGGTTTGTACTGCCTTCCCAATGTTTAAAAGAGTACTAAAGTGACAAATAATTTATATGATACTTCATATTTAGTATGTTACATAGTACTGAAAAAGTTCATTCTCAATATTATATGTATTATGTTAGAATCACATAACATAATCCAATACCTACTATTCTCTAATTCCGAATATATAATACTTTTATGAGGAAAGTAGTCATTGTTTTTTGAAAATGTTTGGCTAAATTTGATTCTTGATAATTTCGTTACAAGGTTTATTCTCCAAATCACTAACGTGTCCTACCATATTATCCTGTGATGATCTTCTATCCCACCCTCTTTCCAGTTTATGTCCATTTGTCTTCAATAATTATATATACTACTCATGTTAGTTCTTATGACACATTATTATTTTTAAATTATATCCAAGTTCAAGATACTATCTTTTTGTATGCCGATTTAGCAAATTAACATCTTTTAAGTCAATAATAGCGGCCAAACTTCTAAAATTTACTTATTTTGAAAAGTATTTTTTTTTAAAATTACTTTGGTGAGAATCAGTTTATGTTTGGCTAATTAATTCGAAAAGCACTTCTGAGTAGTAATTAATGTTTAGCCAAACTTTTAAAAATTACTTCTAAATATATTTTTCTCAAATATACTTTTCAAAAAAATATTTTTATGAAAAAATTACTTTTTTATGCTTCTTCAAGATTGTTTTTGCTTATGCTCAAAAATACTTTTTTTTTCCTAAAAATTTGGCAAAACATTTAGAAAAAAAAAAAAAAAAAAAAAAATGGCCTCGTACAAACTTCCAAATAGGCTATAAGTCATACCTCGAAGTTGTTGAGTAAAATGGAATTGGGAATGCCGAATATTATTTTTCTTTAAACGATATGTTTAAGGAGAGAAAAACGACAAAAATAGACAAAAACTTCTGTGATTAAGACTATCAGATTATGAACTGTTGTATTCTTATCTAGGCTTTGGGCTTCGGCTTCGACTTCGGCCTCAAATTCATGAATTTCTAAAAATATTATCACTCTTTCTCTTGATCATTATTAGTACAATTTATTGAGAATATGTGCATTATGATCCGGCTTTCGAATATTCAACGACAGGAAAAGACCATATATTATAAGAAATAAAGCATAAAAATAATTACCTGATAATATTTAGTGTGTTACATATATAGTACTGAAAATTTCGATTCTTTATCATATGTATTGTATATGATAGCATAACCTAATGCCTATAATTCTCCAACTCCCATGAGATATTATTTAATTTTTATGAGGAAAGTATTCATTTATTATTTCATTATGTTTGGCCAAAGTTAATTCCTAATAACTTTCAGTTATACAACGATCCAAAGAGCATAACATAGTGAAAATAGGTCCATAAGTTTTTCCCCCCTATTTTTCTATAGTCTTTTGGAAAAGTAATGAGATATTCTGCCATTAGAGATCGGTTACACGCTCGTAAAAATGTTCATTTTAAACATTATTTATTGACGAATAATAACATTCTATATTGAAGAATAATAGTTACTAAGAAAGAGACATGTACAGGGTGATCTCCACTTCTTCTTTTTTGTGGTTAGTGGTGACTAGTGGTATATTTTCCTCAAAAGAACAATGAAAATGAAAGGAAAGTACTTTTAAAGATAGCAAAATTGCTTTATTTCACTTATTTTGGGGATTATGTTAATGAATTGTGTTTGAGTCAAAGCGTATAATCTATCTTATGCTTGGCACCACTCGGTGATTTGATGGAACCAAGATCGAGCTCGAAGACTCAGAAACCAATCAAGATCGAGATCGGCCAGAATCAAAATCGAGCAAGGAACAAAAAAGCCGTTATAGCCGCAATTAGGGGGGAATCTAGGCGGAAATCATGGCACAAATCAAGGAGAGATTAATTAATTAATCTATCATGGGATTCCCACTATGTATTTTTAAATTATAACCAAAATATGATTTCTCCACTATATTAAGGGTTGTTATCACTTGTAATGGGCATCAGATTGGAGAGATTCATTAAGATCCATAGAACACAAAGCAATACATTATTCTTCTCTAATTTTGATATTTATTTATATTGTTCTCCTATCAATTACTCTCTATTCAACTTGAAGGCGTAGGCTAACCAATTCATTTGGTTTGGATTCATTTCTTTTACAACTAATTTCAATATTCATTCATTTATCTTTCCCAATTCGAAGCCCTAAGCACTGACCTCCTCGAGAGCTTCCCTCCGAGCCTGCCATTTAACATATTTGACCACACTCTTGGCCTTGTCCTGGTTGACCTCAACATCGATCCTGAACTGGGCCACTTTAGCATCAACTCTTTTATTAGCCTCGGCCACCTCAGATCTGGCTATGACCACTTTAGATTTGGCTACGGCCACCTCAGATCTGGCCACTTCGAGTTCATTGGACAAGCTTGCATTATCTGAAGTAGCTAAATCCAATCGATGTTGGAACTCCTTAATCTTCTCGATCTACACCGAGGCATTTTCCTTTGCAGCCTGAAGCTGGGTCTCAGCCAACTCCAATTACGCTTGGACGGCCTCTTTTTTCGAGGCAAGGACGTCCATATTCTCTTTGAATTTTTTTTCCTCGGCTAGTACCTCATATACCTGTGAATTAAGCCGTCCAATATGTTCGAGCCTCTGCTGAACTTGCAAAATCGGATCGTTAGTGGTTATCTCCAATTCATCTTTACTATCGCGAAGAATTCGGAATACCTGCTCAGTCACTTCCTCGTGTTCATCTCGAACCGTTGCCAAATCTGCCCGAAGCTTCTCACTAAGAAGTTTGTAGGAGTCACTCTTCTTAGTGAGGTTTCGAACTTCGGCCTCATGCTCCTCCCGGATTCAGAGGAAAGCCTCGTGATGCAACACTGAAGCCTACAAACAAAGAAAATTGTTAGAATTATCTACAACCCTAAGTGTAAAAGAAACAACAGGGATATCATCGAAGTTACCCGATTCAGAGCATGTTGAGCCTCGTTAAAGAGACAGGCGGGTCCTACCGCATGCATCATGGTTTGATCCTCTTCGGTCACCAAGGACCTAAGGTAACTAGCAATCCCCACAGGGGGAGAGAAAATTCGGGCATCCTCCGGGATGGAGAGCACTATCTTCCGCCTACGATCGGGATTAACACTCGGGGTCGGGAATTGGTCCACCAGTTTTGGAACCGATGAAGACTCGGTAGAGCCCGACCACGACGCTTTCTTCGGAACCGGTAATCCACCGAACCCAATAATTGTAACGACCCGACTTGTCGTTTTAAGAATTTACGCCCCGTTCAGTGACTTAAGGTCTCGAACAAATTTGTAATAAGTATTATGACCCGCGGGTGTGGTCAAGTTTAATTTTTTCGAAGATTCGGAATTTAATTAAAAGAATAATTCTTATTTAGAAGCTTAAACGAAAAGAGTTGACCATAGATTTGACTTTTGAGCAAACGACCTCGGAATAGAATTTTTATGATTTCAATAGCTTCGTATGGTGATTTCGGACTTCGGCGTATGTCCGGATTCGGATTTAGAAGTCCATAGGACAATTCGACGCATTTTGGTGAAAGTTGAAAAATAGAAGATTTTTGGAATGTCCTACCGAAAGGTGAATTTTTGATAACGAGATCGGATTTCGATTCCGGAAATGGGATTAGCTCCATTACATCAATTATGACTTGTGTGCAAAATTTAAAGTCATTCCGGATTGATTTAATATGTTTCGACGCAAAATATAGAAGTTGGAAGATTTAAAAACTTATAATTTAATTCGATGCGCGATTCGTAATTTCGGCGTTGTTTGACGTGATTTTAAGCCTCGACTAACTTTGTATTGTATTTTGGGACATGTTGGTATAATTGGTTGAGGTCCCGGGGGCTTCGGGTGAGTTTCGGACGAGGTTCGGAGCATTTTTAAAGCTTTGGCTAAGGCTGGAAATTTTTCTGGTTCTGGTGTGATCGCACCTGCGAAAATGGACTCGCAGGTGCGATGGTCGCATATGCGACAAGGCACCCGCATAAGCGAAGTAAGGCTGGGATGGAATTGATCGCAGAGGCGTGAAATTGGGGCGCATCTGCAGCCCCGCAGATGCGAAGGTCTTGGGCACAGAAGCGAGTTTTAGCGCATGTGCGACAATGTTTCCGCAGAAGCGGTTGCGCAGGAGCGAGGCCAGTGTCCGCAGGTGCGAGCCTTCACCTGGGAAGTGCACTTCGCAGAAGCGACGATGGTGTCGCATAAGCAATTTTGCGGATGCGAAAATGGTGTCCGCATATGCGAAATCTGTTAAGAACTTAAAGACCCAAAAATGATCATTTTGCCATTTTTAATTGGGATTTTGGAGCTCGGATTTTGGGCGATTTTGGAGGAGTTCTTCAAGACTTTGACTTGGGTAAGTGTCCTATATCCTAAGGTGATTATATTCATCATTTATTCGGATTTAAAGTGAGGAAATCAAGATTTTTGTAAAATATTCCAAAAACCAAAATTTAAAATTTGGAGGTCGAGTTGTTATTGGAATTCGATAAAATTGGTTGAACTCGTATCGGAATGGGTGTTCGGATTTCGTAAAAAAATTATCGGGTTCCGAGAAGCGAGTCCCACATTGACTTTTGTTGACTTTTTGGAATAAATTTTTAAGTCGACGTTTTATTATCCAGAATTATTTCCGTTGAATTTTAATGAAGTTATACAATTAATTTGGATAGATTTGAGCGGTTCGGAGGTCAATTCAAGCAAGAAAGTGATTTTGGAATATCGACATAACTTCAATAAGGTAAGTATCTTGCCTAACCTCGAGTGGGGGAAATACCTCTTAGGCATTAAGTGTTATGTGCAAACTGTGTAATTGAAAATCATGTACGCGAGGTGACGAGTACGTACTTGGTTTATATGTGAAAATTTCATTGATTAAAATCCTTAAGACTCCCTTAGGTATTAAATTGGAAATTATTGGAACTTATTAAATTCTCTATTTGTCATGCCTAGATCCTTGTTTGTTGAAATTATTTTATACGATGATTTGGTGTGATTACCACCTTGATTTTATGTGAAATATTATTTTGTTGAGCTGTTCACTCCCGGATATTTTTATTAAGATTTTGTGCACATTATGGTCGAGCCATGGGCTCCTTATTGTGGAAAATAATGTATTATTGAATTTTGTGGTAAGTTGTAATATTTGAGCACTTGATGTGCAAATCTGTGATAAGTTGTAATATTTGAGCACTTGATGTGCAATCTGTGATAAGTTGTAATATTTGAGCACTTGATGTGCAATCTGTATTATGTTGTAATATTTGAGCACTTGAGGTGCAATTTATGAAATGTGATATTGGCACGTTATATTGTTGGGAGATTTATTCGGGTGTTTGCACGAGGTTTCTGCCATGCTATTGTTACTATTGATTTATGCACATGCGGCATGACAAGGTGGGATATATATATATATATGTGTGGGTTTGCGCATGTGACGAGAAAAGGTGGGAATATTATTATGCACGTGTGGCGAGACAAAGCAGGCATTTACTTTACTATTGCACACGTGGCGAGACAAGGGGGCTATGTCGGGGATTGATTTGTGATGGCCTGGAGGCATTATTGTTGTTGCATATTTATTTTGGGACTACGAGGCGGTACCACGGGAGATCCCTTGTTGAGCATTTATTTTGGGACTATGTTTGCACTTGCCTTTGGTTATTTTATTTTTCCGTGATATGTAAATTCTTGTGTTCTTCCGTGATGTAGTATTTGATTTTATTATGTGTTTTGTACTCCTTGTTATATTGTGTTGGTTCTGGCTCCTTGTACAAGACTCTAAGGATTTGTGTTTTACGGGTTTTTGAGATTTGAGTTTTTTCGAATAAAAGAAATTTGCTATTATATTTTTAAATTAATAATTTTTACATCCAAATTAGTAGTCATCGGATACTTCACTTTGATTGAAATATTATTTTATTCACCCAAACAAGTTCAAAAATAAACTCATTTCTTTGATACTTTCTTACTTGATTTAAAAGTTGTAAACTTACTTTATTGAAAATAAATTGACTATGCGGATCTTATATATATTGATATTTTGGTACGTGAGTTGTCTGTGTGATTATGAAAGAAATATGGGAATGAGGTGCGGGGAAAAATATGATAATGATATTTGGCACGTGAATTATCCGTGCAGTTATGATATGAAATGAGGCACGAGGTGCCGGAAAAATATGATGATTTAATTATAGGCATGAAGTGGTGTAGAAATATGAAAGTGGGTTGAGACCGTGTTTATGAAAAATATGAAAATGGACTGAGACCCATAGTTGTATGATTTTGAGATGAGGTGTCACATTGTGACTTTTTAATTGAAAGAATTATATTCAAAATATTATTTGGAAGGATTTTTATTTAGAAAGTATTATATGAAAGAATTGTATTTAAAAGATATTTGTTTGAGAAAATTATATTTGAAAGAGAGTTATTTGGAAGAATTAAGATATTTGGAAATTATATTTGAAAGAGAGTTATTTGGTAGAATTATATGTGAAAGACATATATTTGAAGAACTTGATTTAATTGGGTGTACTTGTATTTATTATTTGTTGAGCAATATTAATGGTGTTCTTGTTGTATTGCTGCGCATATCACTGGTTGTTTTGTGTTACCCTTATTGTTATTTGTTCCCTATTATTTTATATATTATATTGCACAGGTTATTAGACTAGTGAGTGTCTTGGCTGTACCTCATCTCTACTCCACTGAGGTTAGTCTTGATACTTACTGAGTACCGACTGTGGTGTACTCATAATACACTTCTGCACATTTTTGTGCAGAGCCAGGTATTGAAGATATCTTACTCGGACGAGTTAGAGTGGGATCGCAAGGATTCAAGGTAGAGCTTCTTGGTCGTCGCAGTTCCTTGGAATCTTTCCATTTCATTATACTGTTTTTTCTCATTCAAACAATATTAAGTATTCAATCCTTGAGATCATTTTATGTATTCAGTTAGAGTTCGTGACTCGGTACTACCAGTCTTGGGAGGTTGTTATATTCATATTTATTCCGCTGTTAGTTTCAAAAAAAAAATGGCTCCAAAATGTAATTGAAATCGGCTTACCTAGTCTTAGAGACTAGGTGTCATCACGAAGCATGTGGTGGAATTTTGGGTCGTGACAATAATTTCCTCCGAGGCAGCTGACTCGAGCCCATCCAGAAAGTCGTGGATATCAGTCGACTCCTGAATACCCTTGTAAGATCGACCTTCTAATATGTTGGCCTCACGAATCATGGCATCTGAAATCTGAGGGGATCCGCTAATGTCGATTATCCCGAGCTCATCCCTCGAGATATCTTCTGCTACCCGAGAAGTCTTGCCCTCGGTCTCCCCTTCAACCATCTCAGCTCGAGACAAGATAGTCTCGGCTTTTCCTTGTTCAGGAATTGTGGCCAGGGTTCCCTTAACTACCTCCGCCGATTCGGAGGATTGTTGTATCACAACATTAGCTCGTACACAGGCTAATTCCTCTTCTCCTTCTTCGGGCTCATCCCTTAATCGCCGAATCGAGTCCAGAGGCATGATACCAGAACCCCCCTTGGGCTTGCGATATTTCTTTGTCGGTTTTTTCTTTTCCGAGACCATGGAACTCGGTGCATCTTTTCTCTTCTTTTCTTTAACCTGCCTCGGGACAGGGACCTCTTCATCACCCGATTGGGGCCTCATGGCAACATCCTTCCTAAGTCCTACAAAGGGAAAAAAGGGATAAGCAAGTGAAGAGGAACAAATAACAAACAATCTAAGAAAGAGACTTACCATGACTACGGGCTTCCCATCGACCCTTTGAAAGTTCCACCCAAGCGCGCTCTGAGTACGGTCTCTACAGCACCAAACCTTCAACCAATTGTTTAGGATCCAGAATCGGTTCCGGCATCCGAGCCACAGTTGTAACAAGAAAGAAAAAGTAGATCAAGAAAATGAAAGGCAGTCACAAATTAAAATACTCGAAGGGAAATAGTACTCATGGTTCATATTCCATTTCTCAAGAAACGACATGTCATCGGCAGGGATCAGGTTCGAGGTTTTGACTCGAACAAACCGGCCCATCCAACCTCGATCACGGATCTCGTCTATACTCGAAAACGATGCTTTGGTGGCTCGGCGAGCAAGCTTGATTAACCCTCCTCGATAAAGTCGGAGACTATAAAGGCGCATAAGGTGATCGAAGGTGAAAAGACACTCCTCGATTTTGTTTGATAAGAATCGAAGAAGAATCACTATCCTCCAAAAGGTGACAATGATAGGGTCTAAAGGACCCAATGTGAAAGGATAAGTATAAACATTTAAGAACTCTTCCACGTGAGTAGTAATTGATTCTTCAGACGATGGAACTACCACTTGCTTGTTACCCCAGTTGCATTCATGTTTTACTTTCTCGAGAATTTTCTCGGTGATTGTACACTGGTACCTTGAGATCGGCTCACATTGGCCCGGTACCGAAGAGGGTTTTTCAACCTTAAAATCAATGACAGTTGAACACCCTACCGTAACGAATTCCTCGGGGCGAGGCGCCGCCGCATCCTCACCATTGGTGGGTCGTGATGAAGAAGCGGCCTCTTTTTGTGGCACTGTATTGGAGGTTTTCGCCATTTGATGAATAATGAAAAAGAGAATTAGGGTTGTATGCGATGTAAAATGTATGAAGTAAAAGGATTCTCTGAAGAAGATACAAGAGTAGAGAAAAAACTTTTAAGTGAAAAGTTTAGATAAGGATGAAAGTTTGAATATTTATAGCCTGGTGATAACAGTTCAGAACTGATAGTGGCCGACCAACGACTAACATGCATTTAATGCCTTGATAACTGGACCGAAGGGACGTTTGTTACATACGTCATAATTGGGATCATGACTGACATCATCATCCACCAAAGTCGAACTTCGATAATTTATATCGTATCTCGTCATCTTCTTTCCGAGAAACGAGGGGACTATCTGTATACGGTCAGAACCGAATTTGCCCTTTAGGTGACTAATCGAGATTGGAACATGGTGGTCCGAAGATTATCACTGTAATATCGAGCCATGGTGCGAAGTATATGTTGTCGAGCTTGAGATCGAGCGACCGATCAAGATCGAGGCCAGAACCAAGATCGGGCTCGAAGACTCAGAGACCGATCAAGATCGAGATCGGTCAGGATCAAGATCGAGATCGGTCAGGATCAAGATCGAGCAAGGAACAAAAAAGCCGTTATAGCCGCAATTAGGGGGAGAATCTTGGCGGAAATCACGACACAAATCAAGGAGAGATTAATTAATTAATCTATCATGGGATCCCCACTATGTATTTTTAAATTATATCCAAAATATGATTTCTCCACTATATTAAGGGTTGTTATCACTTGTAATGGGCATCAGATTGGAGAGATTCATTAAGATCCATAGAACACAAAGCAATACACTATTCTTCTCTGGTTTTGATATTTAGTTATATTATTCTCCTATCGATTACTCTTTATTCAACTTGAAGGCTTAGGCTAACTAATTCATTCGGATTGGATTCATTTTTTTTACAACTAATTTCAATATTCATTCATTTATCTTTCCCAATTTATACCAAGTTATACCACGTATCCTTAAAATTACGTATAAATTCAATTGCTATTCATTTTCGGATAAACAAGCTTTAATTAGAAGTTTCGCGTTCGAGTTCTTGAAATGAAAATATTTCTAGTAGTGAGCGCTTACCTCTTAAATGTTCAGAGTTTCTTTCTTCCTTTATTATTTGTTTAATTGTCTGGTACTGAAAACTTACTTGCCCCTTTAATTTATATTTGCGTAGGATACACCTATATTTAAAGCTTTGTATGCCAAAGCATGGTCAATTAAATACATTTCCCCCTAAAATTATATATAAGTCAAATATTATCTTTTAACTTATATATTGAATTTAGAATACTTTTGAACGTCTTTAATGGAAGTTTTAATTTCAATCACTAGGTACACCTACTACGAGGATAAAAATGTCGCTACCAAAAATTTCTCATATATGCAGATTTTCAATCTCATCAACTGGGGGATGTGTTACTCTGATTACTAAAAAAAAATGTTAGAAGGATCAATATTTTGAAATGTGCTCTTGACTAAGAGTCTAATTAATTAAACCAAAAAATTTGAGTAGGAGATATTTAGTGGGCGTTTGGACATAAGAATTATAAAATTCCAAAAAAAAGTGAAAAAAAATTTCAAATGAAAATAATTTTTGAAAAATAGAGTTGTGTTTTGACACGAATATAATTTTGGGTTGTTTTTGAAGTTTTGTAAGTGATTTGAGTGAAAATTTTGAAAAATAATTTTTTGGAATTTTTTAAATTTTCGAAAAAATTAAAAATTTATATTCAAGTGAATATTTGAAAATTTATAACCAAACACTTATTTCGGGAAAAAAGTGAATTTTTTATGTCCAAAAGGGGTGTTAATTTGACGACATCTACATAAAACTCCTAACCCTCCAAAACAAATAATAATACAATAAAAATAAAAAAGCAGAAAAAGAACCATACGTTGACATGTCCCAACTTTTTAAGTTTAAAATAAAAATTCAACTTGCCTCTTGTGGGTCCCATACATGACCATTCCTTACAATAATTTATATACACAACTTGGGGACCACGTGCTCCATTACCAATTCCTCGCCAATCCGCTTTTGCCTCGCCGGCTAATTACTCGTTGATTTAATTCCGTACTTGGCTTTGACCATAGTCAACACCCTAGGCCACCTAACTTGTACTACATAGCAACCATAAACCAATTCAACATTACAACTAAGCAATTTATGACCCTATCCTTTATTTATAAATAGAAGTAAAAAATTAATCAATTGTATTAGGTAGGTTGTTTACATCATACGTTTTGGGGTGTTGTAACGACCTGACCGGTCGTTTCGAGAGCTGTAGCCTTGTTCCCCCATTTTTCTGCTCCTTTTGTATTCTAAATCTGTTATATGATTTATCGGGTTAGTTGGTTTGGGTCCGGAGAGATTTCAGAGTGAATTGAGACACTCAGTCTCTTAATTGAAAGCTTAAGTTGGAAAAGTTGACCGGATGTCGACTTATGTGTAAACGACCTCGGATTTGAATTTTTATGATTTTGTTAGCTCCGTTAGGTGACTTTGAACTTAGGAGCGTGTCCGGATTATGATTTGGAGGTCCGAAGTAGATTTAGGCTTGAATTAGCGAAAGTTGGAGTTTTGAAAATTTTGACCGAGAGTGGACTTTTTGATATCGGGGTCAGATTGAATTTCCGGAAGTTGGAGTAGGTTCGTGGGTGTCATTTATGACTTGTGCTCAAAATTTAAGGTCAATCGGACGTGATTTGATAGGTTTCGATGTCGTTTGTAGAATTTGAAAATTTCATAGTTCATTAGGCTTGAATCCACATGGAATTCGTATTTTTGATGTTGTTTGAGGTAATTTGAGGGTCTGATTAAGTTTGTATTGGATTATAAGACTTGTTGGTATGTTTGGTTGAGGTCCCGGGGGCCTCGGGTTGAATTCGGGTGGTTAACGGGCTTGGAAGTAAGTTGAGGAAGCAGCTGAAGTTTTGCTGTTGCTGGTTTAATCGCACCTGCGGAGTGGGAACCGCAGGCGCGAGCCCGCAAAAGCGGGGAGGGAGCCGTAGAAGCGGCCAAGAAGGATTTGGGCAGAGGTCGCAGATGCGGGAATGTGGGCGCAGAAGCGGGTGGACGCACGCAGGTACAGGCAGGCGCGCAAGTGCGATGGAATTTTCCGCACCTGCGAAGGCGCAGATGCGGTCCAAGGCTTGCAGAAGCGGAAGCAATTGAGCTAAGAGACTTTCGTAGATGCAGAGTTTTCACCGCAGAAGCGGGACCGCATATGCAAAAATATGGCCGCAGGTGCGAAAGGGGTCTGGGCAGAATGTTTAAAAACGAGAATTTCGCGATTTTGGCTTAATTTCAACATTTTGAGCTCGGGTTTTGGAGATTTTTAAAAGGCTTTTCAAGGGAAAATCTTGAGGTAAGATCCTTGTGTCCATTTTCTTCAATGATTACGTTTTTGTAACACCCCGTAAAATTTTGAAGAACTTAAGTGTAAAGCTCGGTAAAATTTGCAAAGAAAATAATGTTTCATGGTGCCGGACTAGGATTACGTATTTGAGGATTGTAGAAAGGAAAGTAAAGGAAAATTATTGGCGGAAAAGTGCATTTCTGCTGTCCATTATGCGACCGCAGAATCACTCTGCGGACCGCATAATGGCCGCAGAGTGAGGCAGTTAATTGGGTTAGTCGGAAGCAATTATGCGGTCGACTATGCGACTGTATAACTGTTATGCGGTGTACTATGCGATCGCAGAACAGTTATACGTACCACATAGTGACCGCAGACTCAGGCAGATTTTTGGTCATTTTGGACACCAATTATGCGACCGATATGCGGTCCGCATAACTGTTATGCGGTCGCATATGCGACCGCAGAACCTGTTCCGGAGCTCCATTTTTTGGATTTTAAAACCCGACCCTACTTCGTTAAATACACGCAAAGGGTCATTTATGAGCAAATATTCTGATGTTTTAGAGAGAAGGGAGAGTGTTTTAGAGAGAGAGAAAACCCTAGGCTAATTATTCATCAAGTCTTGCTCAAATCTTGGAAGATTAACAAGGAAAACTCACAAGTTCTTCATCTAAGAGGTAATGTTCTATACCCTAGTTTTTAATTTCGAATTTGGGTAGAAGATGGTTGATTAGGAGTATGATTCTTGGGTATGAGAGTATTATCTATACATGCATGTACTGAAAAGATTTGTGGGAAGATTGTTGAGCTTAAATAAGTAGGGATTGGGTTGTGTAGTGAAGGAAATCTTGTAGAAGAACCTTGTGGTTAATTTTTGCTCACCTAGTGTTTGATAAAATGCTCAAAAGAGCTGAGACCATGAATATCTTCCTAATTGTTATTAAATTTTGTTATGTCTCAAAATAGATTGGGATTGCTAGAATTTCCGGAATATTGTAGTAATTTAAGGAAAGCTCAATTGAGGTATGTTGGCTAAACTTTCTCTCTTGGAATTGAATTCTATAATATTTCCGTGAGTTTCAAAGTATGGGTTGCGTATTAAAATGTGGTGGCTTGAATCGTATTTCAAATGAAAGCTAGTATGTCCAATTGTGTGAGAAAATCTCAATATCCTTAAGACTCTTAATTGCTCATATGTGTACCTAAAGTCTTGATTGGGAATGTCTTATTGTTGATAACCTATAAAGATGGTTGGAAGTGAAATCGGTAAATTAGGAATATAAAGTGTGGCCAACGTGCCAATAGTAAAAGTTATACTTGTGACCAATGGTGCCAATGAGATGAATAATGCGAGAAAAATTATGAAATGAGCTTTGACTCAACTGTTCCAAAATTGACTTCGACAATATAATCGGCTAAATGTTTATGAACTCAAGTGATGCTCATATGTGGCTGTTTTAGCTAATGCTATGCTTTGTAAGTAATTTTCAATGTGTTTTGCGTTCTTACATACTCGTGAGTTGAAATTGTGTATGATTTTAACTTGTACTTAGATTGCCAATCATTTTACTCCATTTATTGGAAAAAAATTGATTGTGTTTATAAAGCCTTCATTACTAATGAATTTAAAGTTGTGATTTCCGGAATATTCTACTTGTTGGTAATTATGATGATAATCTATGAAAGAGAAGAAATGAAAGTGTGGAATATGAAATACGGCCATTGCGCCATGAATAAAGAATCATATGTATGGTCAAGAGAGCCAGTGAAATAATAATATTATAAATGGTTGAAAGTACGGATTAGGTGATATGTGGTGTGAAAGGTTATGAGATGTGCGTAGTTGTACTTTTGTTTCTAATGTGTTATGAAATCCTTTGGACGGTGTATGAAACGCATATGTCTATTGTGTTATGAAACCCTATGGACGGTCTATAAAACGCATAGGTATATTATGTTATTAAACCCTATGGACGGTCTATGAAACGCATAGGTATATTGTGTTATGAAATCCTATGAACGGTCTATGAAACGCATAGGTATATTATGTTATGAAACCCCATGGATGGTCTATGAAACACATAGGTATATTATGTTATGAAACCCTATGGACGGTCTATGAAACACATAGGTATATTGTGCTATGAAATCCTATGGACGGTCTATGAAACGTATATGTATATTGTGTTATGAAATCCTGTGGACGGTCTATGAAACACATAGGTACATTGTGTTATGAAATCATGTGGACGATCTATGAACGCATAGGTACGCATAGGTACATTGTGTTATGAAATCCTGTGGACGGTCTATGAACACATAGGTACATTGTGTTATGGAATCCATTGTGATATAAAATTATGTGGACGGTCTATGAAACACATATGTGCATTGTGTATAATAGGCATAGATGTACGGTATGAATAAACACTATGTACGGTCTATGAAACGCATAAGTGTATAATATTATATGTGAACACTAAGGACGGCCTAATGAGACACATTATTAATGCAGACAATAGGAGCCCATTTTTTGTTGTCCTTGTTTGTACAGGTTGTTTCAATTACATTATATTATGTGCTCCACGTATAGATCATATGGGCATTCTATTTTGAAAGAGGATTTCTAGCTATACATACTAGTGTTATTCGACAGTACTAACGTCCCTTTTGCTGGGGGCGCATCATCTTTAATGGATGCAGGTGGTTCTACAGCAGGTGGCATTGATCAGTGATAGCAGTACACTCTTTTCAGCTGATTTGGTGAGCCCCACTTCATTTCGGTGTCATGTATCTTTTGTTTCTCATGTACTTTATGGTTGAGGTATAGCCGGGGCTTGTTGTCGGCATTTCCATATTACTCTTCAGTTGTACTTAGAGGTTCCGTAGACAGGTTGTGGGTGGTATTTGATATTGGGAATTGGATTAGAACTGTTGGTATTTGGCAACATGTTTTTCATTAAATCTATAAACTCGTACTATTTTGAAAATATTGAATAATGATGTTAATGGGAATGAAATGGAATCGGTTAATGAAATCTCTTCAGTATTTGATTAACGGAGTACATCTCCTCTTTATTCACGGATGAATTTGGGTAGAATGAAATCTAACAGGCTTGCTCAGTCGGGTTCACTCGGTTGAGTGCAGGTCGCGCTCCTCGGTTTTGGGGCGTGACAGTTTTCCCCACTAAATTTACACCTAGTTGGTGAGTTTTTGAGGTGAAATTTGGGGGTTTGAGGCTAGGGATTTGGAGAGATAATTTTGGGGATTTGAATAACGATTTGATGTCGGATTTTAACAAATTTGGTATGGTTAGACTCGTGAGTGAATCAGCTTTTGGGTTTTTTGACTTTTGTCGGATTTCGAGTCGTGGGCCCGGGGGATTGAGCCAATTTTGGATTTTTGGCTTATAATTCATATTTTTATTATGGAATTAATTCCTTTAGCCGTATTGATTGTATTGTATTGCTTGTGGCTAGATTCGGGATATTTGGAGGCCGATTCATGAGGCAATGGCATTTTGGAGTAGAGTTTTGGCTCGGATCGAGGTAATTAACAGTTTTAAATCTAGTCCTGAGGGTATGAAACCTCGAATTTTGTTGTTATATGATTGTTTTGGTGGTGACGCACATGCTAGGTGACGGGTGTGTGGGCATGCACAGTAGGAATTGTGACTTGGTCCATTCCGTGAAACTATAAAGTAAATAACTTGTCGTTAACTATATGTTCTCCCTCTATTGTAGAAATTTGGCTGCAAATCATGCTAGAAATCATGCTTAGGCTATGTGATAGTACTGTTGGGACCCACAGAGGTCACGTACTTGTTGAATTAATTGCTAATTGATGTTTTGTACTCAGTCACGGTTTACTTGCGTATCATATCTCAGTCTCTTCTTGTTTATTGTTGGTACATTATATTATCTTTGTTTGGGCTGATTTTTTTTTATGGTTTGTGAGAGCCCGAGAGGCTAGAGAGGTTAGTGACTGAGTTAGGGCCTAAGTACCGAGCTGCTGAGCTATATGTATATATATATATATATAGATCGGGTTTCACGTCGTAACGGGCCTGAGGGCTGTATGTTTATGGATCGGGTTACACGTCGCAACGAGCCTTAGGGTTACATATATATATATATATATATATATATATATATATATATATATATATATATATATATATATATGGATCGGGTTACACGCCCCAGCGAGCCTTATGGCTATTTATATGAGATCGGGCAGCATGCCGCAGCGATATAGCGCTTGGGCTGAAGGAGCCCCGCCGGAGTCTGTACACCCCTAGTGAGCGCATATACCTATTGAGTGTGAGTGTTGAGGGCTGGGAGCCGAGTGATGAGCTATTGAGAAAGACTGAGTGATTGTTGCCCTGAGAGGCGGTATTTTCTTTCATTGTTGTTGCACATAGCTGCTATATGTCATTGTTTTGAAACGTTTGAGAGATACTATATTCGGATTTTACTTGAACTTGACATGTATAAACTGATTTGACTTAAATTGCCGGATTTGGAAGCAGGTCTAATTTCTAGTTGAGATCACTAGAAATGAACTATAACTGTGTAGCTCGTCACTATCTTTCAATTCTGTAACGACCCAACTTGTCGTTTTAAGAATTAACACCCCGTTCAACGACTAAAGGTCTCGAGCAGCTTCGTAATATGTATTATGACCCATGGGTGTGGTCGAGTTTGATTTTTGAAAGATTCAAAATTTAATTAAAAGAACAATTCTCATAATTTAAGACTTAAGTTGGAAAAGTTGACCAGATATTGACTTATGTATAAACGACTTTGGATTTGATTTCTGATAATTTTAATAGCTCTGTATGGTGATTTTGGACTTAGGAGCGTGTCTGAAAAATTATTTGGAGGTCTGTAGTAGAATTAGGCTTGTAATGGCGAAAGTCGAATTTTTGGAAAGTTTGACTCGGGGGTTGACTTTTTGATATCGGAGTTGAAATCCGCTTCTGAAAACTTTAATAGGTCCGTTATGTTATTTATGACTTGCGTGCAAAATTTGAGGTCAATCGGACTTGATTTGATAGGTTCTGGCGTCATTTGTAGAAATTAGAAGCTTCAAAGTTCATTAGGCTTGAATTGGGGTATGATTCGTGATTTTAGCGTTGTTTGATATGATTTGAAGCCTCGACTAAGTTCTTATTATATTTTGGGACATGTTGGTATATTTGGTTGAGGTCCCGGGGGCCTCGGGTGAGTTTCAGAAGGTTAACGGATCATTTTTGGACTTGGCATGTTGGGTAAAGACTGTTGGTGTATTTTTCTGGTTTCCTTCTTCGCGTTCGCGAGTGGGCCCTCGCATTCGCGAAGGAGAATATGAGGCCGGCAAGATTTTCCCTTCGCGTTCGCGAAGAGGAGCTAGGTTATGCATCGCGTTCGCGAAGGGAAAAATAGTGGGCATGGGTATTTAGAAGAGCTCGGTAAAGCATCGCGTTCGCGAGGGGGTCTCGCATTCGCGAAGAGCAATGTTTGGCAGCGCAAATTTGTGCTTCGCGAATGCGAGGCACTGACCGTGTTCGCGAAGAAGAAACCACTGGACAAAAACTTTAAGTTCTGAAAATGGTCCATTTTTACCGATTTGGAGCTCGGGTTGAGGCGATTTTTGGGAGATTTTCAGAGAAAATAATGGGATAAGTGTTCTTAACTCAATATTGGTTAAATTACCCGAATCCATGGTTGTTTTTAACATTTAATGGGTGAATTAAGTTGGAAAGATTAGAAAACCCTTTTGGTTAATTTGAAGATTTGAGGGTCGAGTTAATGTCGGAATTAAGTAAAATTGGTATGGCTAGACTCGTGGTTGAATGGGCTTTCGGATTTTGTAACTCTTGTCGGGTTCTGAGACGTGGGCCCCATGGACGATTTTTGAGCTAATTTCGGATTTTTATTGGAAAATTAGTATTTTCTTATGGAATTAATTCCAATAAATTTTATTGACTGAATCGAATTATTTGTGGTTAGATTCGAGGCGTTTGGAGGTCAATTCAAGTAAGAAGGCGATTATGGAATATTAGCATAACTTCAAAAAGGTAAGTATCTTGCCTAAGCTTGAGTGGGGGAATTACCCCTTAGGCATTGAGTCTTATGTACAATTTGTGTAATTAAAAAACCATATACGCGAGGTGACGAGTACGTACTTGGTTTATATGTGCAAATTTCATTGGCTAAAATCCTTAGACGCCCTTATGTATTAAATTGGAAATTATTGGCACTTATTAAATCCTTTAATTGTCTTGTCTAAATTCTTGTTTTGTTGGATTTGTATATATATGATGATTTGGTGTGATTGCCACCTTGATTTTTATGTGAAATATTATTTTGTTGAGTTGTTCACTCCTGGATATATTTGTTAAGATTTTGTGCATATTATGGTCGAGCCATGTGCTCCATATTGCGGAAAATAATGTATTGTTGAATTTTGTGGCAAGTTGTAATATTTAAGAACTTGATGTGCAATCTGTGATAAGTTATAATATTTGAGCACTTGATGTGCAATCTGTGATAAGTTGTAATATTTGAGCACTTAATGTGCAATCTGTGTTATGTTGTAATATTTGAGCACTTGAGGTGCAATTTATGAGATGTGATATTGGTACGTTATATTGTTGGGAAGTTTTGTTTGGGTGTTTGCACGAGGTTTCTGCCATGCTATTATTATTATTATTGATTTATGTACATGCGGCGTGACAAGGTGGGATATATATATGTGGGTTTGCGCATGTGGCGAGACAAGGTGGGAACATTATTATACACGTGTGGCGAGACAAGGCGAGCATTTACTTTACTATTACACACGTGGCGAGACAAGGTGGGCTATGTCGGGGATTGATTTGTGATGGCCTAGGGGCCTTGTTGTTGTTGTTGCATATTTACTTTGGTACTACGAGGCGGTACCTCGGGAGATCCCTCCCCTCCTCCTGTCTTGCATATTTACTTTTGGGACTACGAGGCAGTACCTCGGGAGATCCCCTATTGAGCATTTACTTTGGAACTATGGTTGCACTTGCCTTTGATTTTTTTGTTTTTCCGTGATATGTAAATTCTTGTGCTCTTCCGTGATGTATTATTTGATTTTATTATGTGTTTTGTATTCCTTGTTGTACTGTGTTGGTTCTGGCTCTTTGTACAAGAATCTAAGGATTTGTGTTTATATTTTTTTTTTCTGGATTTCGAGATTTGAGTCGTTTCGAATAAAAGAAATTGATATTATGTTTTAATGTAAGAAATTTTTACATCCAAATTAGTAGTCATTGGATGCTTCATTTTAAATGAAATATCATTTTCTTCATCCAAACGAATTCAAAAATAAACTCATTTCTTTGATGATTTCTTACTTGATTTTTAAACTTACTTTATTGAAAATAAATTGATCATGCGGATCTTATATACATTGATATTTTGGTACGTGAGTTGTCTGTGTGGTTATGAAAGAAATATGGGCATGAGGTGCCAGGGAAAATATGATAATTTTATTATTGACGTGTGAGTTGTCCGTGTGGTTGTGATAGAAATATAGGCACGAGGTGCCGTGAAAAATATGAAAGTGGGCTGAGACCCGTAATTTTTATGATTGTGAAATAAGGTGTCACATGGTAACTTTTACTTGAAAGTATATTTATTTGAAAGAAGTATATTCGAAAGATATTGATTCAAAAGAAGTATATTCGAAAGATATTTGTCTTAAAGAATAATATATGAAGGATTTATAATTGAAGGACTTGATTAATTGAGTGTACTTGTGTTCCTTATTCGTCTGAGCAATAATTATGATGTTCTTGTTGCCTTGATGTTATATCACTAGTTGATTTTGTTGTTATCATTGTTAGTTGTTTTCCAGTACTATTGTATACTGCTATATTGCACAGGTTAGTTGACTAGTGAGTGTCTTGACTGTACCTCGTCACTACTCCACTGAGGTTAGTCTTGATAGTTACTGGGTACCGACTGTGGTGTACTCATACTACACTTCTGCACATTTTTGTGCAGAGCCAGGTAATGTGGAGTCAGTTGACTGCTCGCTAGCAGTACGGATTTTACTGTGGAGACTCAAGGTAAACCTGTTGCTGCGTTCACAGGCTTTTGAAGTCACCTTCTGATATTGTACTTGCACTATTTTATATCTATTTCAAAATAGTTGTATTTGTAGACTTTATAGTAATTCAATAGAGCTTATGACTTGTACTACCGGTTTTGAGAATTGTAAATTTTATGGAGGTTTCCATTTCAAAGATTGTTAGATGTTATTAAATTATTATTGTTATTAAATAAATATTAGGCTTACCTAGTTCCTAAGACTAGGTGCCATCACGTTACCCAATGGAGGAAAAACTGGGTCGTGACAAGTTCCTTATTTATTATTGTTACTTATTGAGTTGGTTATAGTTACGCTACACCCTGCACTTCGTGTGCAGATCTAGGTGTTCACGGCCATAGCGAATGTTGATATTGGGCAGCTGATTCAGGAGACTATCGAGGTAGCTGCATGGCATTTGCAGGTCTTGGCTCTCCTTCATTATCTTTATCGCATTTCAGTTCTTATTCCTTAGACATTGTATTAGACGGTTCCTGGTATTGATGCTCATGTACTCGATGACACCCCGATTTTGGCATAGATTGTATCGTGTTGCGGGTTTACTTCTGTTCCAAAAAGGTTTTTATTAAATATTAATTTCCTCTTTCTATAATTTCAAAGCTTTTGTTGTGTTAAGATAGTTGAGTAGTGGCTTGCCTAGTTCTATGATATGCATCATCACGGCGGTTGATTTTGGGCCGTGAGAAGTTGGTATCAGAGCCTAGGTTACATAGGTCTCACGAGTCATGAGTAGGCTTAGTAGAGTCTTATGTATCGGTACAGAGACAGTTGTACTTATCTTCGAAAGGCTGTCGAACCCTTAGGAAACTTCACATTCTTGAATTATTGTCGTGCGAATCTATTGATTCTGATAACTAAACTCCTGTTGTTCTATTCTCTAACATATGGTGAGGACACGTACTACTGGGCAGGATGGACAACCACTAGTACCACCGGTTAGGGCCGCGAGAGGCCGAGGTCGCGGTAGAGGCCACGATAGGGGTAGAGGTGCAGCTCGCATAGCAGCTAGGGTAGCATCTGCAGATACACAAGTTACCCCAGTTCAGGAGCAGGTTCCAGTTATGGATGAACCTGTGGGACCATCTCAGGCACCACCTATGCCCCTTGTGATTACAGGCCTTCAGGAGGCCTTAACTCAGATTCTGATAGTTTGTACCGGCCTTGGTCAGGTGGTTTCGGCTCAGGCAGCACCTGCCACTTCTCATGCGGGGAAGGTACTCAAACCCCTGTTTCCTGAACTCGAGATCAGGTAGTACAGGGACTTCAGATACCGGGGCACCACCAGCCCAGCCGATTAAAGCTGCTCAGGCCCATGTAGTTCCTGTTATGTCTGATGATGAGCAGCGGATATTGGAGAGGTTTGGGAGACTCCAGCCTCCATCTTTCATTGGTACAAAGGCAGAGGATGCCAGGGTTTCTTGGACAAGTGTCATAGGATTCTCCGTACAACATGTATTCTGGAGACCAGTGGGATCTCGTTCACTACTTTTCAGTTCTCTAAGGATGCCTTCAGTTGGTGGGAGGGTTATGAGAGGCGTAGGCCAGTCGGCGCAGCACCCCTTATATGGCAGGAGTTCTCTGTTCTCTTCCTGGAGAAGTTCGTGCCTCAGTCCTGCAGAGAGGAGCTACGTAGATAGTTTGAGCAGCTTTGTTAGGGTGATATGTCTGTGATGCAGTACGAGATGAGGTTTTGTGAGTTGGCCCGTCATGCAGTCTGGTTGGTTCCCACAGAAAGGGAGAGTATCAGGAGGTTCATTGATGGCCTCACATTTCAGCTGCGATTGCTTATGACTAGAGAGAGGGTGCCTGGTGCTACTTTCGATAAGATTGTCTACATTGCTCGTCAGATAGAGATGGTCCGTAACCAGGAGAGGGTTGAGAGGGAGGCCAAGAGGCCTCGTGGACAGGGTGGATTCAGCAGTGTTCCTTCTAGGGGTCAGTTCTACCACGACAGTGGTCGTCCTTACAGGTATGCTCAGACGGCTCGCCCAGTTCATCGTGGTGTATCATCTGGCCATGGTTCACACATTTATCAGCAAGGTCACTCATCTCTCAGTGCCCTTCCATCTCAGAGTTCGTCCTGTTCTCCATCGGGTCAGGGCTCGTCTATGCCAGGTCTTTCTACCAGTTATCCCGGTGCTCAGGGCTCCCTCTAGTCCCCACCACCAGCACCAGGGAGTTTCTATGAGTGTGGAGAGTTTGGCTATATCAGGAGATATTGTCCCCGCGTTATGGGAGGTCCGGCTTAGCAGAAGAGTCAGACTACAGATTCAGCACCAGTTACTTCACCACTCGCTCAGCCAGCTCAGGGTGGGGCCCAGTCAGCTAGAGGTCTCCCTAGAGGGGGAGGCCGATCAGGTGGCAGCCAGGCTCGATTCTATGCTCTTCCCACTAGACCAGATGCCATTGCTTCCGATGCAGTGATCATATGTATTGTCTCAGTCTGCCATATGGATGCCTTTGTATTATTTGACCCCGGTTCCACTTATTCATACGTGTCATTCGTATTTTGCCCATTATCTGAAAATGCCCTATGAGTCCCTAGTTTCATATGTTCATGTATCTACACTGGTGGGCAATACTATTATTGTAGACCGGGTATACCGGTCGTGTGAAGTGACTATTGGGGGATTGGACACTAGAGTTGACCTCTTGTTACTTAGTGTGGTTGATTTCGTTGTGATCTTGGGTATGGACTGGTTGTCTCCATGTCATGCTGTTCTGGATTATCACGCTAAGCCCGTGACATTGGCGATGCCGGGGTTGCCACAGATTGAGTGGCGAGGTTCTCTAGACTATGTTCCCAGTAGAGTGATTTCATACTTGAAGGCTCAGTGAATGGTTGAGAAGGGTTGTCTATCTTATCTGGCCTTTGTGAGGGATGTTAGTGCAGAGACCCCTACTATTAATTCTGTTCCGGTGGTGCAAGATTTCCCGGATGTGTTTCCTGCAGACCTGCCGGCATGCCACCTGACAGGGATATCGACTTTGGCATTGACATGGTGTCGGGCACTCAACCCATTTCTATTCCTCCGTATCTTATGGCACCGACTGAGTTAAAGGAGTTGAAGGAGAAGCTTCAGGAACTCCCTGATAAGGGGTTCATTAGGCCTAGTGTGTCACCTTGGGGTGAACCTGTTCTGTTTGTGAAGAAAAAGGATGGTACCATGAGAATGTGCATTGATTATAGGCAGTTGAACAAGGTCACAATCAAGAACAAGTATCCTTTACCGCGCATTGAGGATCTATTTGACTAGCTTAAAGGAGCGAGGGAGTGTCTCCAAGATTGATCTGAGGTCTGGGTATCACAATTGAAGATTCGAGACTCGGATATTCTTAAGACATCTTTCAGGACCCGTTATGGTCATTATGAGTTCCTGGTGATGTCTTTCGGGATGACCAAATCCCTAGCAGCGTTCATGCATCTGATAAACGATGTATTTCAGCCTTATCTTGACTCGTTTTGTTATTGTGTTCATTGACGATATCCTGGGGTACTCTCGTAGCTAGGAGGAGCACGCCCAGCTTTTAAGGGTTGTGTTGCAGTGGTTAAGGGAGGAGAAACTTTATGCCAAGTTCTCCAAGTGTGAGTTTTGGCTCAGCTCAGTGGCATTCTTGGGGCACGTGGAGTCCAGTGAGGGTATTCAGATGGATCCGAAGAAGATAGAGGTGGTTCAGAGTTGGCCCAGACTGTTCTCAGCTACAGAGATTCAGAGTTTTCTTAGCTTGGCCGGTTATTATCTCCGCTTTGTGAAGAGTTTCTCATCTATTGCATCGCCCTTGACCAAATTGACCCAAAAGGGTGCTCCCTTCAAGTGGTCGGATGAGTGTGAGGAGAGCTTTCAGAAGCTTAAAGCTGCCTTGACCACATCTCCAGTTCTAGTTTTGCCGTCAGCTTCGGGCTCTTATACAATGTATTATGATGCTTCTCGGATCGGCATAGGATGTGTGTTGATGCAGGATGGTAGAGTGATTTCTTATGCTTTGCTCCAGTTGAAGCCCCATGAGAAGAACTGCCATGTTCATGATTTAGAGTTGGCTACCATTGTTCATGCGCTGAAGGTTTTGAGGCACTATCTTTATGGTGTGTCTTGTGAGGTATTTACAGATCATCGGAGCCTCCATCACTTGTTCAAACAAAAGGATCTAAATTTGAGGCAGCGGAGATGGTTGGAAATACTAAAGGACTATGCCATCACTATTCTGTATCATCCAGGGAAGGCCAATGTGGTGGCCGATGCCTTGAGTAGGAAGACAGTGAGTATGGGGAGTCTTGCTTTTCTTCTCGTTGGAGAGAGGCCTCTTGCAGTTGATGTTTAGGCTTTGGCCAACCGGTTCGTGAGATTGGAGATTTCGGAGCCCAGTCGGGTTCTCGCTTGTGTGGTTTTTCGGTCTTCCTTATTTGATCACATCAGAGAGAGTTAGTATGATGATCCTCATTTGTTTGTCCTCAAGGATAGGGTTCAACACGGTGATGCCAGAGATGTGATTATTGGGGATGATGGGGTATTGAGGATGGAGGGTCGGATTTGTGTGCCCAATGTGGATGGGCTACGTAAGTTGATTCTTGAGGATGCCCACAGTTCGCGGTAATCCATTCATCCGAGTGCCACGAAAATGTATCAGGACTTAAGGCAGCACTATTGGTGGAGAAAGATGAAGAAGGACATAGTGGGGTTTGTAGCTAGGTGCCTTAACTGTCACTAGGTAAAATATGAGCATCAGAGACCGGGTGGTTTGCTTCAGAGGATAAAGATTCCAGAGTAGAAGTAGGAGCAGATCACCATGGATTTCGTAGTTGGGCTCCCACCGATTGTGGATCAGCTGACCAAGTCCGTGCACTTCATTCCAGTGGGCACCACTTATTCTTCAGAGCGGGTGGCTGAGATTTACATCCGAGAGATTATCCGCCTTCACGGTGTGCCGGTTTCTATCATTTTAGATAGAGGCACGCAGTTTACATCGCAGTTTTGGAGAGCCGTGCAA
Source organism: Nicotiana tabacum (assembly GCF_000715075.1). Classification (NCBI taxonomy): domain Eukaryota; kingdom Viridiplantae; phylum Streptophyta; class Magnoliopsida; order Solanales; family Solanaceae; genus Nicotiana; species Nicotiana tabacum. The sequence continues at coordinate 17,325,316 of NC_134103.1, forward strand.
CGAGAGTTGGGCACTCAAGTGGAGTTGAGTACATCATTTCACCCTCATATGGACGGTCAATCCAAGCAAACTATTCAGATATTGGAGGATATGCTACGTGCGTGTGTCATTGATTTTAGGGGTTCATGGGATCAGTTTATGCCACTCACGGAGTTTGCTTACAATAACAGTTATCAGTCGAGTATCCAGATGGCCCCTTATGAAGCTTTGTATGGGAGGCGGTGTAGATCTCCGGTGGGTTGGTTAGAGCCCGGTGAGGCTAGGATTTTGGGTACAAACTTGGTTCAGGATGCATTGGACAAGGTTAAATTGATTCAAGAGCGGCTTCGCACGGCGCAGTCCAGACAGAAGAGCTATGTCGATAGGAAGGTCCGTGATGTGTCTTACATGGTTGGGGAGAAGGTTATGCTGAAGGTTTCACCTATGAAGGGTGTTATGCGGTTCAGGAAGAAGGGCAAGTTGAGACCTCAGTTCATTAGGCCGTTTGAGGTACTTCATATGATTGGGGAGGTGTCTTACAAGTCTGCCTTGCCACCTAGCTTGTCGAGTGTGCATCAAGTATTTCATGTTTCTATGCTCTGAAAGTATGTTGGCGACCCGTCTCATGTTTTGGATCTCAACATGATTTAGTTGGATGGTGATTTGATTTATGATGTGGAGCCGGTGGCTATTCTGGGTCGGCAGGTTCGAAAGTTAAGGTCAAAGGATATAGATTCAGTGAAGGTGCAGTGGAGAGGTCAGCCAGTCGAGGAGGCTACTTGGTAGACCGAGCGGGAGATGCGGAACAGATATCCACACCTATTTGGAACCTTAGGTATGTTTCTAGACCCCGTTCGAGGACAGACATTTATTTAAGAGAGGGAGGATGTAACGACCCCGGTCGGTCGTTTCGAGAGTTGTAGCCCCGTTCCACCATTTTTCTGCTCCTTTTGTATTGTAAAGCTGTTATATGACTTATCGGGTTAGTTGGTTCGGGTCCGGTGAGATTTCAGTGTGAATTGAGACACTTAGTCTCTTAATTAAAAGCTTAAGTTGAAAAAGTTGATCGGATGTCGACTTATGTGTAAACGACCTCGGATTTAAATTTTTATAGTTCCGTTAGCTCCGTTAGGTTCTTTTGGACTTAGGAGCGTGTCTGGATTGTGATTTGGAGGTCCGTAGTAGAATTAGGCTTGAATGGCGAAAGTTGGAATTTTGGAAAGATTGATCGGGGGTGGAAATTTTGATATCGGGGTCGGATTGGATTTACGGAAGTTGGAGTAGGTTCATGGTGTCATTTATGACTTGTGTGCTTAAATTTGAGGTCAATCAAATGTGATTTGATAGGTTTTGACGTCGTTTATAGAATTTGAAAATTTCATAGTTTATTAGGCTTGAATCCGTGTGGAATTCGTGTTTTTGATGTTGTTTGAGATTATTTGAGGGTCCGATAAGTTCGTATTGGGTTATAAGACTTGTTTGTATGTTTGGCTGAGGTCCCAGAGGCCTCGGGTTAAATTCAGGTGGTTAACGGACTTGGAAGTAAGTTGAGGAAGCAGCTGAAGTTTTGCTGCTACTAGTGTAATCGCACCTACGGAGTGGGAACCGCAGGTGCGAGCCCGCAGAAGTGGGGAGGGAGCCACTGAAGCGGCCAAGAAGGATTTGGGCAGAAGATGCAGATGCGGGCATGTGGGTGCAGAAGCGCTTGCGCAGAAGCGGGTGGACACGCGCAGGTGCGATGGAATTTTTCGTACCTGCGAAGGCGCAGATGCGGTCCAAGGCTCGCAGAAGCGGAGGCAGCTGAGCTAAGTGACTTTCGCAGATGCAGAGTTTTCACCGCAGAAGCGGGACCGCATATGCGGAAATATGGCCGCAGGTGCGAAAGGGGTCTGAGCAGAATGTTTAAAAAATGAGAATTTCATGATTTTGGCTTCATTTCAACATTTTAAGCTAGGATTTTGGAGATTTTTAGAGAGCTTTTCAGGGGTAAATCTTGAGGTAAGATCCCTATGTCCATTTTTCTTAATGATTACATTTTCTCCAGTAATTTTACACCTAGTTGGTGCATTTTTAGGTGAAATTTGGGGGTTTGAGACTAGGGATTTAGAGAGTTAATTTGTGGGATTTGAATAGCGATTGGATTTCGGAGTTTAACAAATTTGGTATGGTTAGACTCGTGAGTAAATGAGTTTTCGGATTTTGTGTCTTTTGTCGTATTTCGAGATATGCCCTCCCCCCTCCCCCCCGGGGGGGAGGTTGAGCCAATTTCGGATTTTTGGCTTATAATTCATATTTTTCTTATAGAATTAATTTCTTTAGCCGTATTGATTGTATTGTATTGCTTGTGGTTAGATTCGGGACGTTTGGAGGCCGATTCGCGAGGTAATGGTATTTTGGAGTAGAGTTTTGGCTCGGATTCAGGTAAGTAACAGTTTTAAATATGGTCCTAAGGGTATGAAACCCCGAATTTTGTTATTATATGATTGTTTTGGTGGTGACACACATGCTAGGTGACGGGCGTGTGGAGGTGCACCGTAGGAATTGTGACTTGGTCCATTCCGTGGAATTGTAAAGTGAATAACTTGTCGTTAGCTAGATGTTCTCCCTCTATTGTTGAAATTTGACTGCAAATCATGTTAGGAGTCATGCTTAGGCTATGTGATTACACTGTTGGGACCCACAGAGATCGTGTACTTGTTGAATTAATTGTTAATTGATGTTTTGTACTCAGTCACGGTTTTCTTGCGTATCATATCTCAGTCTCTTCTTATTTCTTGTTGGTACATTATATTATCTTTGTTTGGGCTGATTTTTTTATGGTTTCTGAGAGCTCGAGAGACTGGAGAGGTTGGTGACTGAGTTAGGGCCTGAGTGCCGAGCTGTGAGCTATATGTATATATATGGATCGGGTTGCACGCCGCAACGGGCCTAAGGGTTGTATGTTTATGGATCGGGTTGCAAGTCGCAATGAGCCTTAGGGCTGCATATATATATATATATATGGAATGGGTTGCACGTCGCAATGAGCCTTATGGCTATTTATATGGGATCGGGCTACACGCCGCAGCGATATAGCGCTTGGGCTGAAGGAGCCCCTCCAGAGTCTGTACACTCCCAGTGAGCACAGGTACCTATTGAGTGTGAGTGTTGAGGGCTGAGAGCTGAGTGATGAGCTATTGAGAAAGACTGAGTGACTGTTGCCGTGAGAGGCGGTATTTGCTTTCATTGTTGTTGCACATAGCTGCTATATGTCATTGTTTTGAAATTTTTGAGAGATACTATATCCGGATTTTACTTGAACTTGACATGTATAAACTGATTTGACTAAATTGCCGGATTTGGAAGCAGGTCTACTTTCTTGTTGAGATCACTAGAAATGAACTATAACTGTGTAGCTCATCACTATCTTTCAGTTTCTTATTTATTATTGTTACTTACTGAGTAGGTTGTACTCACGCTACAATTCCTGGTATAGATACTCATGTACTCGATAACACCCCGGTTTTGGGATAGATTGTATCGTGTTGCGGGTTTATTTCTGTTCCAAAAAGGTTTTTCTTAAATATTAATTGCTTCCGTCTATAATTTCAAATATTTTGTTATGTTAAGATAGTTGAGTAGTGGCTTGCCTAGTTTCACGATAGGCGCCATCACGGCGGTTGGTTTTGGGTCGTGACAGGTGCGACCCTCTGAACTCTATGTGAACATGGGATGATTTATGCATTGTGATTTCCTTTAAGGAGAGCATTAGAACAATGGTAAAGTTGTCTCTGCGTGACCTATAGATCACAGGTTCGTGAAAGTAACCACTAATGCTTGTATTATGATAAGTTGTCTATATTACACATGTCTATATCACACCAATTGGGGTCTGCTCCTGATCCTGCGTGAATGCGGAATGCCTTGTGGAGTGTGTTGTCCTTTTTTATCTTTTATTTGTCACTCTCTCTCTCCTTCTTCTTCTTTATTTAAACTTTAACCATTTGGTAGTTAAAATTACTAATCCAACCAATTCAGATTCACAAAGTATATAGATGTATTTAAGGAAAAATTGCTCCATATCAAAAATAATAAAAAAGATCAATCCTGAAGCTAAAACTTAAAATCATTGAATAAGGGTGGAGAGATTCAATCCTTCCCGTCACATATATTAACTCATAATTTCTTTTCATAACTATAAAATATAAACGTGATTTTACATTAATGAAATTATTTTTCTCTTTTTCATGCTCTTTTACATTAGTATTTCTTTTGCAGTTTTAAATACTATTTTGGTAATGTTATGTTAGTGAAGTGTCTACCTCCTACAATTCTTTTGAATTTTTTGATTAAAGTGTTTGGATGAAGTCATTGATTAAAGAGAGACAAAAAAAAACATTTGGCCTATTCCAACAAAAAAGTTCCACATTATTTCCGTTTCCTTTTGAAATATAATAATTTCAGATAAGAATAAATATATGAAGTTAGAGTTCTACAGAAAACAGAGCCAAAAGCCCGTAAGACGCTTCTCTTAGTTTTTATTCCAGAACAAAATGAATATGCTTATAGTTTTATTTATATAAAAAAAAAAAACATGCATTAAAGGTTCTATTTGTTGGAAGACTAATTAAAAATTTGGAAATCTAATTGTCTAAAATGTGATACTTGCTAGCTATATTTTGTGTGGAATTGCGAAGAATTTTGAGATACACTGAGATTTACGAACTTAGAATAAAGTATTGTTGAGCTTAGAATAATGTGTAGCACAAATTTATCGGATTTTTTGTGTCTTACGTTGGATGTTGAAGTTACTATTTATAGCTACATATAAGGAACAAGGTCCCAGGATCAATCCCCTCTTAAATGACAATTATGGGGGTCCTTGATGAATGTGTAACGGCAGGCTATGAATGCCAAAATTTTCTGTAACGATTATGTATTTAATACTGAAGAATATTTTTCATTGAATGTCATCGAGTGACAAATATTCGTTTATCCTCGTTAGCAATATTTTTTTCGGAGTCTGCCCTGTGCCAACCAAAGCTGATATCCCCGCTCTTGGTTCCCCCTTGCCTCATTTTTTGTCTGTCTCTGATTCTCATGTGTCGCTCTATTATTCAAGTATTTAATATGAACCGATTTTACCCTATACAGATAGTCTCCCCTACTTTCCGGCGGTACATCTTTGTGTCATCGGGAAGTTGGTGAAAATTTATTTCTTGGCGGAAAATTTTATGATCCCTTCAGAAAAGCTTTTGACACTTGATTAGATGCACGTCTCTCCGCATTTAATACCCCGAACACGCGTCACTCCATGATTTAGTAATATTTTTGCCGGTTCTCGAAGTAATCATGGCCACGATTTTAGCCGCCTGTTTCTTTACTTATATGCTCCATTCTTCTTCTTTTACACTTCACATCTCTTCAAACTCTTTCAACTTCTTTGAATTCAACTCTTTCTTGCTTTCTCTCTTATTTAATCTTCTTCTTCAAAGAACTTTTATTACCTTCCGCTAACCATGACTTCTCCAAAAACTCCAGTTCTCTTAAAAACAAAGAAAACACCAATGATGCTGCCCCTCCTAAGGTGAGCAACATCATTCCCAGAAGACTCAACACAACCAAGGACTTCGAAGAGAAGTTTAGTTCTACAAGTTCTCGTACATGAGTTGTTGGCGTGTACCTTTCTTCCATCCGTCCTTCTAGCATTTCTGTTGTCAAGGAGGATTGTGATTGCCATGATCTGAACATCATCCCTCCCGAACTGGTGGAGCGAGTAATCTTCCCTAAGAAGGGTTTTTTTATGTATGTTTATACGTACATATTCACTTTGGGTGCGTTTTCTTTGAGCAGGGGAATTGACCCCGTGATTTTGGAGTTGTGCCACATATGGGCCCTTCGGTGTGACGAAAGGTAGCCTGTCTATGGCGGATGTGCCAGGAGATAAAGGAAGAGTTCACCTTGGCTTACATAATGAAACTCTATTCCCCCAAGATTTTTCGTATGGGGGAGGGGGTAATAAACTTCAGCAAACATGGCCATCATGCTCTGCTCACTAGCATGGATGATGACAACGACCGTGGATGGATGAAGCGGTTTATTGTTGTTGCCACCAGAGATAAATCCCAGCCATAAATCCATCTTTCCCTGAGTCATGGACTCGTACACGTAAGTTCAACGTTTGTCTTTTCTCTAAAAAAAAGGTTGTTTCGTGTTGATATTGATCCTTCTCTTTTCATTATTTTAGCAACTCGGTGGACACTACCAAGGGTTGAAGGCTTGGATCATTGGGTTCAGAAAATCTTGAACATTACCATGCCTGAGACCCGCTGATGGAAAGAACTAGCCCACAAATACGGGTGAAAGGCAAAAAATCATGGTAGAAGAAACTAATCTTGTCTTTATCTTTGTGTAGAAGAAAATTGATTAACTTTTTTTCCCGTTGAATTCAGGTCTTCCGCAGGGCTCTGTTACCATCCCCGATGAGGATGTTTTGGTTGATCCTGCAGAGGCTGCGAGGTTGATGAAGGAGGCTTTTACCCGAACAGATGCCACCAGACCTGCTTCCGGTGCAAGTGTTTCCTCTCGAAGTCCCCCGCCGGAAAGCAAGCAACCGAAAAGATGACGCTCTTCCTCAACCGAGGGCAAGAATAAAAAGGCAAAAAAATTCGCGCCCGAACCAGTCGTAGTCATTATGGTGATTGATGATGATGGGGAAGCCAGTGATGAAGGGGCTTCCCTATGAAGGAGACAAAGACCTTTATCAGCTGAATCTGAAAAGCTTATAACCCCAACCGAGAATGATGCCTGTCACGACCCGGAATTCCCAACCTCGGGATCGTGATGGCGCCTAATATTTCACTTTCTAGGCAAGCCAACGTTAGATGTAATTATTAACCATTTTAACAAACTTCAAATACGATGACAATAAAGAAACTGAATAGTCTGAAACAAGGTAAATAAACTAATAAGTGATGAAATCCAAATACAAACCCCGGATCTGATGTCACGATTACATGAGCATCCAAGATACTACAAATAATGGTCTGAAATAAACATAATTGTCTGAATCAAATGAAAAGCTAAAAGATGTAGAAGGGGACTTCAGAGCTGCGGACGTTGTGCAACTATACCTCAAGTCCCCACCATATAATCGTCTATCAATATTATAGTCCATCCTTATTCCGATATTTCAATTCATTAGCTTTCAATTTACGTTGCGGCGTGCAACCCGCTCCCCAAACAATGTCAATTAGCAATAGTAGCTCAATAACTAAGATTTACAAGAAATCATACATCAAGAGAACCAATGTACGAGCAATGCAGAATAACATGATAATCAAAGAGACTCGAACTACTCGGATATCTCAACTTTACCAACTCAATGATATCTACTTTTAACAATACGTACAAGTGAAACTACTTCAATGAAGGCAACAATTAATACGAAACTATAAGGCAACAAGGCATAAGAAAATTTAGATATATAAGGGAAACAAATAGAGACAAGTAGTAAATAATTATGGAATCATAGAGGGGATGAACAATTGAATACAAGAAATGCTAAATGGCAAGTAGCAAGTATGACATGGAAGTCAAATAATCATGTAGCAATTAATGCATGAAACAAGACATAATATGAAGTAATGAAGATAGGGAAAACAAGTAATGTAACAGTTAAGTCATGGAATAAAGTAATTAATGAAATACGGGATGGAAACAAATAATTTGACATCGTATATACACTTGTCACCGCTACACATGTAATTCACATAGCACATCGCTCAACGGTTCCTAATTCCCTCAAATCATGGTTAGACCCAACGCTTACCTCGCTCCGCACGCGAATCAAAGCTCTACCGGTGCCTTTCCTCTAAATTCCGCCTCCAAACCAATCGAATCTAACAAAAACCGACTCAATAATATCAAATAATGCTAGGAAAATCAATTAAAATACATAAAGTTAAGATCTTTATACATTTTCCCAAAAAGTTAACAAAAGTCAACCCGGGCCCGCTTGATTTGTGTTAATACCCAATTTTGCCCTCATATTTTTATAAATATCATATATTTTTAAAAGATATCATTCATGTATCATCACCAATTTACGAGAGTCATACGAGTATTTTCTATAATTTTTCATAATTTCTAAAAGCTTTAAAATTGATTTTCTTACATTTAAATTATTTGAATATGTATAGATTACCCTCTAAATTATTTTGATGTGACTTAATCATCCGAATTTATTATTTTCATCCACATATATATCTCATAATATTTTTCTTTGTTTTTATATAATTATATTTGTATTTTAAAACTATTTTATACAATTTTGCAATAATAGCCTATATTCTATACATAATTGTATATATTATATTATTTATATCAAAATAGCTTTTCTTATATTTTTTTAATGTTAAGTTATTATTTTACTGCCGAATAATATTTTTAATTATTTATTAGTCATTTTTATAATTTATATTTTTAATAAATTTCGTGTATTTAAACTGTGTACCAACTTTTGAGTTAATTTCGGACCCAATACACCAGCCCAAACCCCAAAACCTCAGCCCAATAATCCCAAACCCAAACCAGACAACCCCTAACCTGGTCGCAACCCACCTTACGATCCGCCCCACTTCCCCTTTAATCATGATTGTTGATCTTAGATGGTCAACGACCCACAATAGCCCTTCCCCTTTCCTTATATCTCCATAACCTAAACCCTAGAGACATTTTCCCCACCCAGTCGCCTCTGCACTTTCTCATCTCCCCACTCCTACACTAAACCCTAGCCCCCTCATCCCAAATCCCCTCAAAACCCGGCTAAATCATGAAATTCTTTCACAATCTTCTTACCTTATTTGCATTATCTCATTATCATTCATACGTCGTGGTGTTACTTAGTATTGGCCCAATTTTGGCAAGTATTACCTATTCGAATCGAGTGAAATCATCCTCAACTTACAAGATTTAGACGAAAATCTGTCTGTATACACTCTCAACAAGGTCGTATGGGTCTGATTCCCCGAGATTCTTGGCTAATTTTTTGACTACTCGTCAAACTAGGGTTTGTCCAATTTTTACCTATTCTGAATCGGAATAGGCTATGCGTGCGATTTTCCTTTTCCTTGCTTGAGCTTGATTGATTTTCTTTCCTTATTTTGTGCTTAATTATCTATCACCCATGTTTGTTCGTTCAACTTTTACCACTACAAAAACCCCTTCCCCGTTCCCTTTTGAGGCCTCAAGGATTATTGCTGAATCACGACATTAGTCTCTCATTCTCACTCATTATACTCTGGAATTTGAGACCCTCGACGGCTGAAAGCCAAGGCCATTCGAATTCGATTGTATTCTTTCTCACTGCGAGCACAGCCCGGGGTTCATTCGAGACCCTTGGGAACTCTGACGCATTGTAATTTAGGGGATTCTGCTGCTCTTTTCTACTGTTAAATGAACTACTTCTGGAAATTGCTCTTCACATTTGCTTGTTCGTTAATTGGTAACTGGTAAGTTCTTTTGGCCTTTGTAGTTTTATTCTCTGTTCGTGTGTGTTATTGCTCTATATATCTATGTCATTGAGAGTTTTGTGAATTAATATGCTTCTATGTCATCTCTATTTGCAGCCTATTTGCACAGAACTTATTCTCGTGGTTCTATATTTTTCTAGCATCTGAACTAGCCTAAATTCTAACTCTGATTCTAGCTTTCTTAAGCATGTCTAGCCTGGTGTGTTTGTGTGTGTCTGAATATTATATCTACTGATTGTCCTGAGTTTATCTTCTACCATGTTCTGAATTCTTATGATAAATCAATTTATGCCTAGAATATGTTCTAATTCCTATTAAATCATTTATGTATAACTTAATGCTTTCCTAGAGTTATTTCTTGATCACGTTGATTAGCCAAACATGCTTTCTTTCCACTTAACGTGTGCTCCCTGATTTGTTCAATCTAGTGCTCTTTAATATTGCCTAAAGACCTTTAGAATGAAATGCAATATCTAGCCCCTTCTCCTATATGTTATCAAGACCTAGTGTCTGGATGTCCTGTTAATCTGGAGTTGATATATTTTCACCTTTCATGAGTTCTGATATTGTTTCTGAACTTTGGTATTATGATTGATGCTCAGCGTGTTACCGTTTTCTCATTCTCAACTAAGTGATTGCTCGATCATGAACTTGTTCTGTTATGTTGTTTTCACTAGGCCTTCATGTTAAAACTTTCATATGGAGGCTATGCTATATTTGTTCTTGTCTATGACTCTATTAGATTTTCATGTTTAAATCTTGTGTCTAAAGTTCTTTTAGGCTAATTTTGAATCATTTTACTTTTGAAACTCTTTTGGAATAGTTCAATATCCTATGATGGTCAATCCTATCACTTTAGCTTTATTTCTGAGAACACAAGTATGAACCTGCCTTGTGAACTTGTCAGTATTTCATGTGATCTTGTCTATGTGCTTTGGCTAGAACTGTTATTAGTTACAGCTTTAGGAGTTAAGTGTGAAAAGTTATTTAACTAATTCCATGAATGGTTTGTCACCCGTATGGTTAAGTTTGGCATCCATTTGGCTAAGTAAGTTATTCGTTGGGCATGTTTTTGGGCCATATGTGTAGTTTGACCTTGGCATTGGATTCAGGAAGATTCTACTGTCCTTGTGAGCCTGAGATTTGGGTCTGTTGGTTGGTGAGGCTACTGAAGGCCTAGAAATTCATTGGGTTATTTTATAGTGGGCTTATACTGTTTGACGGGGCTTGTATTTGTTTCACTGTGTATTTCGTCATCTTTGAGTTTGTATTATTCCATTTTTGTCATGTAACTTGTAATAACGAATAATTGGGGCGTTAGTGAAATTCGGGAATGGGTTTGCTTTATTCTTGCATAAAGGGTTGAGAACATGCCTATGGGTCTATATGTTTTATTTTCTATTCTGTTTGACTTGCTCTACTTCTGCACGCTAATAGAAATCATGTCTATAGGAACCACACATATCTCACCTAATTTGACTAATACTCGCTACCTCAAACATGTTAGCCATTACTATACTTGATTTCTATGTTATTATTGTGCGTTTAGACAACATGCCTATAGGATGTATAACATATGCTTTGTCAACCTAGAAACCATGCCTATAGGAAATCTCACACTTCACTTAACTTGCCTATTACCTGTACATTATTCAAAAGCATGTTTGTTTGACTAAATATTTTACTCGCTATCATGTCTACTTCTATATGATTATTAGTAGCATGCCTATAGAGTTGTAATCATACATACCTTTGTTAATGCTCATCTAGATACCATGACTATAGGGTCTTAACTAACTAATTAATTAATTAATCGGTTGCTTCTATTGTTTTATTATACTGCCACCTAGATAGCATGCCTATAGAATGAGTATGACAAAATTGAGTTCAAATACTAACCATTAGAAATCTTGCTTATAAGATATTGTTACTTTCCTAGAGAGTATATCTATAGACTTAAACGTTGGTAATGTCAAGTTTTCTAATAGCTCTCACTGCCCGTTGCGCAAACCACTTAGAATTCACGTCTATAGGTTTTATAACACATGTAATCTGCAAATTAGTTAATTTGGAACAGCAGCACTGCCTGCACGACTTGAAATCAGAATCATATAGAAATCATGCCCATATGACTTAATGACTCAAATACGTCTTAATCTGGAAATTGTCTATTGTGTAGCCTGGAACTTGTTTGCGTGCTTTGTCGTTATGTATGGAGGCTAACATGAGCCACTCTTTGCTATTATGTGTTGTCCTACTTGTTTTGAATACGTGATTAGTTTTATCATTTTGAGCAACCTAAGTAAAGTCTAGAACCACCCAAATAGAGGTCTAGAGCCTCCTGGACCATAGGCAAGGGACAGGTAGTGCACGCATAGGGTACGATTTAGAATTGAATTAGAGCGCCTTTAGGTAACGACTTCAACATAGTAATAGGGTAGCAAGATATAATAGTTTGTGCTCGCTGAATAATATGAGCAACTCCCTACCTTAAGGGAGTTGCAAAGTATTATTTATGTTGCACGGGGTGATCCTTTAGGCTAAAAAACTTAGGACCCCCTTTTCTTTATATACTTGTTATTTACAATTAGTCATCTAACGTATACCAATTTAGTTGTATCCTTGTAATCATTAAGGATTTGTACCAATTCTCATGTGTTATGATAATATTCTTCGACTTCTATACTTCCCTTTGTTTATTTGATCACCTAGCCTAATAATATAATCCACATAGTTTAAAATTCGGTCGGGATCCACAGTTGTGGACCTTGGGGAGTGCCTAACACCTTCTCTTTGAGGTAATTTTAGCCCTTACCCAATCATTGGTGACTCGGACTAGTTAAAATAGAGTTATTTGCAAATAGGTGCCCTAACACATCTTAAAAATCGTTCGGTGGCGACTCTTCTCTTTTAATTACCTTCCTTTAAAATAGTTGTCACACGCGAAAGCAGGGCGCGACAGTCAGAACCCGAAATTTGGACCAAAACCCAATTACCCATTTACTCTCGAGCCCGATTATGTAATTAGTTTCGAAATCCGACCTCAATTTGAGGTCTAAATCTCAATTTTACAACCCCCACTCAATTTTCTCAAATCCCTAATTTTCAACCATGAAAGAACATAGATTAAGGCTAGAAATTAGTAGGTGATGATGGAAATGGAAGAAAACAAGTTAAAATATACTAACCTATGAAAGGGTGATGAAATTTCTCTTCAAAATCGCCTCTAGGCCGAGCTCTTATAGAAAGATGGTGAAAATGGGTGAAATCCCGTGTCTGGAATGTTTATATGACTGGGCGTCAGATGTTCATCGCATTTGCGAGACACCTGACGCGTTCGCGAGACACCTGACACGTTCGCGAAGGGCACTGCCCAGTTAACTTACTCGATCGCGAAATACTCTACGCGTTCGCGTAGGCTTAGCCCAACTCACGTTCATGTTCGCGAGCCTGGGCTCGCGTTCAGGTAGAGTAAGTTCCATTCCCAGCCCCCGCTACGCGTTCGTGATTGAGTGGCCGTGTTCGCGAATGATAGATCCCCTACTACTCCGCGTTCGCGACCAAAACCTCGCATTCGCGATGAATAAATCTACCACAGTCCCTAAACTACTCTTCGCGATCGCGAAGAAGGACACACCAGCTGACAACAGAAGCCAAAACAAGAAATTCTAAGTTCAAAACATTTGTAGCCTATCCGAAACTCACCCGAGCCCTCGGGGCTCCAAATCAAACATGCACACAAGTGTAAAAATATCAAAGAAACTCGCTCATGCGATCAAAATACCATAATAACACCTAGAACTACAAATCGGACACCAAAATGAATGAAGTTTTCAATGAAACTTAAGAACATGCAATTTCTCAACCAGAAGTCCGAATCATGTCAAATCAACTCCGTTTATGCACCAAATTTTGCAGACAAGTCATAAATACTGTAATTAAATTATACCAAGTTCCGGAACCAAAATCTGAATCTGATATCAACAAAGTCAACCTAATGTCAAACTTATGAATCCTTTAAACCTTTAAATTACAAGTTTACAACAAATTATGATAAATCAAGTTAGGGACTTTCGAATTCGATTTCGGACCCACCGGGACCATCAAAATACTGATCAGGGTCCATTTACACAAAACATTGACCGTAGTCAACTCAAATGAGTTTTAAGGTACGATTTTATATTTTCATCAATTTTCTCATAAAAATCTTCAAAAATGGGGACACTCACTGTGCACGTAAATTAAGAAAGTCTAAACGGAGTTATTCGCGGTTTCGAAACACAAAAATGAGGGCTAAAACTTAAAATGACCTATCGGGTCATCACACCTTTCGGGTAATCACATTCTCCACCTCTAAAACAAATATTCGTCGTCGAACGGACATAGAAAGGTACCTGGACTGGTGAAAAGGTGTGAATATCTACTATGCATGTCCGACTCGAACTCCCACATAGCTGCCTCGATCGGCTGACCTCTCCAATATACTCGAACTGAAGTATAACTCTTAGACCTCAACTGCTGAACTTGCCGGGCTAGAATAGCCACCGGCTCCTCCTCACAAGTCAAATCCTTATCTAATTGGACTGAGATGAAATCTAACACATGGGACGGATCACTGTGATACTTTCGAAGTATGGAGACATGGAATACCGAATGGACTGCTGATAAACTAGGTAGCAATGTGAGCTTGTAGGCCACCTCAGCCACTCTCTCAAGAATCTCGGTTTAATATACCTAGGGCTCAACTTGCCCTTCTTTCTGAATCTGATCACACCCTTCATGGGTGAAACCCGGAGCAATACCCCCTCTCTAACCATGAATGCAACATCACGAACTCTACGGTCGTCATAACTCTTCTACCTAGACCGAGTGGTGCGAAGTCGATCCTGAATAATCTTGACCTTATCCAAGGTATTCTGTACCAAATCTGTACCCAACAATCGAGCATCCCCCGGCTCGAACCATCCAACTAGCGAACGACACCACCTACCGTATAATGCCTCATAGTGAGCCATCTGAATGCTCGACTTGTAGCTGTTATTAAAGGCAAAATCCACAAGCATAAAGAACTGATCCCAAGAACCCCTAAAATCCATAATACGAGCGCGAAGCATATCCTCCAATATTTGAATTGTGCGCTCGAACTTCCCGTCCGTCTGGGGATGAAATGTTGTACTCAACTCAACCTGCGTGCCCAACTCACATTGTACGGCACTCTGGAAGTACGAGGTGAAACGCGTACCTCGATTAGAAATGATAGACACGGGCACACCGTGAAGACGGACGATCGCGTGGATGTAGATCTCAGCTAACCGCTCTAGAGAATAGGTAACTGCCACTAGAATGAAATGTGCTGACTTGGTCAATCTGTCCACATTAATGAACCATACCGCGTCGAACTTCTTCTGTGTCCGTGGGATTCTAACAGCAAAATCCATAGTGATACACTCCAACTTCCACTCGGGAATATCTAACCTCTCATGCAAACCACCAGACCTCAGATGCTCATACTTTACATCCTTACAATTTAGACATCGAGCTACATATGCAACTATATCTTTCTTTATCCTTCTCCACCAATAATGCTTCCACAAGTCCTGATACATCTTGGCAGTACCCGGATGAATAGAATAACGTGAATTGCGGGCCTCCTCAAGAATTAACTCACGAAGCCCGTCCACATTGGGCACATAAATACGACCTTGCATCCTCAAAACCCCATCATCTCCAATAGTAACCTGCTTGGCACCATCGCGACGTACCGTGTCCTAAAGGACAAGCAAATAGGGATCATCATACTGACGCTCTCTGATACGCTCAAACAAGGAAGACCGAGCGATTGTGCAAGCTATCACACGACTGGGCTCTAAAACATCTAACCTCACAAATTAATTGGTCAAAGCCTGAATATCTGCGGCAAGCGGTCTCTCATCAACTGTGGCCATCATGCTTTGCTCACCAGTATGAATGATAATAACGATCATAGATGGATGAAGTGGTTTGTTGTTGTTTCCACCAGGGATATCATCCAGGCCATAAATCCATCTTTCCCTAAGTCATGGACTCATACATGTAAGTTCAACGTTTGTCTTTTCTCTGAAAAAAGGTTGTTTCGTGTTGATATTGATCCTTCTCTTTTCATTATTTCAGAAACTCTGTGGACACCACCAAGGGTTGAAGGATTGGATCAATGGGTTCAGAAAATCCTGGACATTACCATGCCTGAGACTCGCTGGTGGAAAGAACTAGCCCCCAAATACGGGTGGAAGGCCAAAAATCATGGTAAGTTGACTTGCGAAACTAATCTTGTCTTTATTTTTGTGTATAAGAAAATTGATTAACATTTTTTTCCCATTGAATTCAGGTCTTCCGCAGGGCTCTGTTACCATCCCCGATGAGGATGTTTTGGCTGATCCTGCAGAGGCTGCAAGATAAAAAGGAAAAGAAAGTCGCGCCCAAGCCAGCCGTAGTCATTGTGGTAATTGGTGCTGTTGGGGAAGCCAATGATGAAGGGGCTTCCCTACGAAGGAGACAACGACCTTCATCAGCTCAATAGAATGCTTAATCTGAATAGCTTATAACCCCAACTTAGGACGATACCTGTCACGACCCAAAATTCCCAACCTCTGGACCGTGATGGCGCCTAATATTTTACTTGCTAGGCAAGCCAGCGTTGGATGTAATTATTAACAATTTTTAACAAACTTCAAATACGATGATAATAAAGAAACTGAATAGTATGAAACAAGGTAAATAAACTAATAAGTGACGAAATCTAAATACAAACCCCGGATCTGATTTTACGATTACATGAGTGTCTATGATACTACAAATAATGGTCTAAAATAAACAAAACTATCTGAATCAAATGAACAGCTAAAAGAAGTAGAAGGGGACTTCAAAACTGCGAACGTTGTGTACCTATACCTCAAGTCTCCTCTAGGTAGCTGGATTCCAGCAAGTTTACAGTACGCCACTGGAACCAACTCTGGTATCTACACAAGAATTGTAGAGTGTAGTATGAGTACAACCGACCCTATGTACTCTGTAAGTGTCGAGCCTAACCTCGACGAAATAGTGATGAGGCTAAGGCGGGTCACTTACATTAACCTGTACGTAATAATAATAATAATAATAATAATAATTACAGAAAAGACAGTAATAGAAGTAAAGCAGGTAACTCATATCAATGAAACTCAAATCAACCAGCAGAGAGCCCTGAATTGACTAGTCATATGACTCATCTCAACAACCGAGGGTAATCCATCAATTACAACAAATATAACTTTTATCAACATGTTGCGGCGTGCAACCCCGATCTCATAATATCAACTTTAAACTATCTGTTGCGGCACACAACCTGACCCCACCATATAATCGTCTGTCAATATCATAGTCCATCCTTATTCCGACATTTCAATTCATTAGCTTTCAATTTTCGTTGCGACGTACAACCCGCTCCCCAAATAATGTCAATTAGCAGTAGTAACTAATAACTAAGATTTACATGAAATCATACATCAAGAGACCAAATGTACGAGCAATGGAGAATAACATGATAATCAAAGATACCTGAACTACTCGGATGTCTCAACTTTACCAACTCAACGATATCTACTTTTAATAATGTGTACAAGTGAAACTACTTTAATGAAGGCAACAATTAATATGAAACTATAAGGCAACAAGGCATAAGACAATTTAGATATATGAGGGAAACAAATAGAGACAAGTAGTAAATAATTATGGAATTAGGGAGGGGATGAAAAATTTAATACAAGAAATGCTAAATGGCAAGTAGCAAGTATGACATGGAAGTCAAATAATCATGTAGCAATTAAGGCATAAAACAAGACATAATATGAAGTAATGAAGATAAGGAAAAAAAGTAATATAACGGTTAAGTCATGAAATAAAGTAATTAAAGAAATATGGGACGAAAACAAGTAATTTGACGGCTTATATACACTCGTCGCCTCGCATATACGCCGCTACACATGGAATTCACATAGCACATAGCTCAAGGGTTCCAAATTTCCTCAAATCAAGGTTAGACCCAACACTTACCTCGCTCCGCATGCAAATCAAAGCTCTACTGGTGCCTTTCCTCTAAAATCCGCCTCCAAACCAATCGAATCTAACAAAAATTGACTCAATAACATCAAATAAGGCTAGGGAAATCAATTACAATACATCAAGTTAAGATCTTTACACTTTCCCAAGAAGTCAACAAAAGTCAACCCCAAGCCCGCTTAGTCAGAATCCGAGATTCGGACCAAAACCTAATTACCCATTCACCCCCGAGCCCGATAATGTAATTAGTTTCGAAATCCGACCTCAATTTGAGGTCTAAATCTCAATTTTACAACCCCCAATTCTTCTCAAATCCCTAATTTTCTACCATAAAAGAACATAGATTAAGGCTAGAAACTAGTAGGTGATGATGGAAATGGAAGAACACAAGTTAAAATACACTAACTTATGAAATGGTGATGAAATTTCTTTTCAAACTCGCCTCTAGGCCGAGCTCTAATAGAAAAATGGGTAAAATCCCGTGTTTGTAATATTTATATGACTGGGCGTCAGATGTTCATCGTGTTCGCGAGACACCTGACGCATTCGCGAAGGGAACTGCTCAGTTCATTTACACGATCGCAAAAC
This sequence comes from Nicotiana tabacum, assembly GCF_000715075.1. Classification (NCBI taxonomy): domain Eukaryota; kingdom Viridiplantae; phylum Streptophyta; class Magnoliopsida; order Solanales; family Solanaceae; genus Nicotiana; species Nicotiana tabacum. The sequence goes on from NC_134103.1 coordinate 17,343,468, forward strand.
ACTCTACGCGTTCGTGTAGGCTTAACCCACCTTGCCTTCGCGTTCACGTAGAGTAAGTTCCATTCCCAGCCCCCGCTACGCGTTCGCGACGGAGTGGCCGCGTTCGTGAATGGCAGACCCCTACTGCTCCGCGTCCGCGATGAGAAAACCTACCCCAATCCCCAAACAACTCTTGGCGATCGCGGGAGTATCTTCGTGATCGCGAAGAAGGACACACCAGCTAACAACAGAAGCCAAAACCAGAAATTCTAAGTTCAAAACATCTGTAGCCTATCCGAAACTCACCCGAGCCCTCGGGGCTCCAAACCAAACATGCACACAAGTGTAAAATATCATACGAACTCGCTCGCACGATCAAAATACCATAATAACACCTAGAACTACGAACCAGACACCAAAACGAATGAAACTTAAGAACATGCAATTTCTCAACAGGACGTCCGAATCACGTCAAATCAACTCTGTTTTGTATCAAATTTTGCAGATAAGTCATAAATATTGTAATAAACTTATACCAAGTTTCGGAACCAAAATTTGAACCCGATATCAACAAATTTAACCTACGGTCAAACTTATGAATCATTTAAACCTTTAAATTACTAGTTTTCAACAAATTATGAAAAATCAAGTTAGAGACTTTCGAATTCGATTTTGGGCATACGTCCGAGTCCCAAATCACAATACGGACCTATCGGGACTATCAAAATACTGATCCGAGTCCATTTACACAAAACGTTGACCGTAGTCAACTCAAATAAGGTTTAAGGCACGCTTTCACATTTTCATCAATTTTCTCATAAAACCTTCCGGAAAGGGGACACAGACTGCGCACCCAAATTGAGGAAGGCTAAACGGAGCTATTCAAAGTTTCAAAACACAAACTAAGGGCTAAAACTGAAAATGACCTATCGGGTCATCACATTCTCCACCTCTAAAATAAATATTTGTCCTCGAACGGACATAGAAAGGTACCTGGACTGGTGAAAAGGTATGGATATCTACTCCGCATGTCTGACTCGGACTCCTGCGTAGCTGCCTCAATCGGCTGACTCTCTACTGCACTCGAACTGAAGGATAACTGTTAGACCTCAACTACCAGACCTGCCACGCTAGAATAATCACCAGCTCCTCCTCATAAGTCAATTCCTTATCCAATTGGACTGAGCTGAAATCTAACACATGGGACATATCACTGTAATACTTATAGAGCATGGAGACGTGGAACACTGAATAGACTACTGATAAACTAGGTAGCAATGCGAGCTTATAGGCCACCTCACTCACTCTCTCAAGAATTTCAAAGGTTCTGATATACCTAGGGCTCAGCTTGCCCTTCTTTATGAACCTCATCATACCCTTCATGGGTGAAACCCAGAGCAATACACTCTCTCCAACCATGAATTCAACATCACGAACTCTACGGTCGGCATAACGCTTCGACCTAGACCGAGCGGTGTGAAGTCTATCCTGAATAATCTTGATCTTATCCAAGGTATCTTGTACCAAATCTGTACCCAACAACCGAGTCTCTCACGACTCGAACCATCCAACTGGCGAACGACACCGCCTCCCATATAATGCCTCATAGTGAGCCATATGAATGCTCGACTGGTAGCTGTTATTGTAGGCAAACTCCGCAAGTGGCAAGAACTGATCCCAAGAACCCCCTGGAATCCATAACGCAAGTGCGAAGCATATCCTCCAATATTTGAATAGTGTGCTCGAACTGCCCGACCGTCTGGGGATGAAATGTTGTACTCAACTCAATCTGCGTGCCCAACTCACGCTGTACAGTTCTCCAAAAGTGCGAGGTGAACTGCGTACCTTAATCGGATATGATAGACACGTGCACACCGTGAAGACAAACAATCTCGCGGATGTAGATCTCAGCTAACCGCTCTGAAAGAATAGGTAACTGCCATTGGAATGAAATGTGCCGACTTGGTCAATCTATCCACAATGACCCATACTGCGTCGAACTTCTTCTAAGTCTGTGGGATTCCAACAACAAAAGCTATAGTGATACGCTTCCACTTCACTCAGGATTCTCTAATCTCTGAAGCAAACCATCAGGCCTCTGATGCTCGTACTTTACTTGTTGACAATTTAAATATCGAGCTACATATGCAACTATATCCTTCTTCATCCTCCTCCACCAATAATGCTACCACAAGTCCTGATACATCTTGGTGGCACCCGGATGAATAGAATACTGGGAACTGTGGACCTCCTAAAAAATCAACTCACGAAGTTCGTCCACATTGGGCACACAACTACGACCTTGCATCCTCAAAACCCTATCATCTCCAACAGTAACCTTCTTGACACCATCGTGTCGTACCGTGTCCTTAAGGACAAGCAAATGGGGATCATCATACTCACGCTCTCGGATACGCTCATATAAGGAAGACCGAGCGACTGTGCAAGCTAGCACACGACTGAGATCCGAAACATTTAACCTCACCTACTGATTGGCCAAAGCCTGAACATCTGCTGCAAGTGGTCTCTCACCAACTGGGATGTACGCAAGGCTACCCATACTCACTGCCTTTCTACTCAAGGCATCGACCATCACATTGGCCTTTCTGGGATGATACAAAATGGTAATATCATAATCTTTCAACATCTCCAACCACCTCCTCTGCCTCAAGTTGAGATCCTTCTGCTTGAACAAATACTGTAGACTCTGATAATCCGTGAATACCTCACACGACACACAGTAAATATAGTGCCTCCAAATCTTCAGCGCATGAACAATGGCTGCCAACTCTAAGTCATTAACAGAGCTATTCTTTTCGTGAACCTTCAACTGCCGCAACGCGTATGCACTCACCCTACCATCCTGCCACAATACTGCACTGAGCCCCATATGAAATGCATCACAAAACACCGTGTAGGATCCTGAACCTGTGGGCAACCATGAGATAAAGCTAGACCACTCCTTAGACTTAATAGACTAGTTAGATTTTAAAAAAATCAAAAAATGTTTAATTTAAATTTAATTCTTAGGATATATGTAGAAGGAAAGACGATTTTCACCATTGAATTGTTGCCGAATTAGATTAATACAAATATGAGGCGACAGTTTATGCACTGGCAAAGTAAACAAGAATTTTACATAATTATATTGTGGATGTTCATTTATTACTCCGCTATAGATAATCTTCCTGAAGAAGATTATCCATTTAGTACTCTATTGAATTTTATCTACAAGCAGATGATGCAGGCAGGTTATAAGCAGCTCAATAAAATGATTTGCAACAGCTTCTTATTAAACAGGCAGGTTGCAAGCAGCTCATTCAGATAGCTTACAAGCAGCTAAAGAAAAGCCTTGCAGTTGCTTCCTGAAAAGCCTCGCAGCTGCTTCCTTTCTTCTATAAATATAGGAGTTTTCAGTTCATTATGTACATAAGTTTGAAATTTGAATAATATATCAGTTTCTCTCTATACTTGTCTTTACTTTACAGTTTTTATTTTATAACACGTTATCAGCACGAGACTCTGCCATCTCGAGAAAATACTTTGAAAGTATCAGAGGTACGAACTTTTTTTTTTCTAAATAATGTCAAATCTTTCTAAGCTTGAGTTTGTAGCCCTGGATATATCGGGCAAAAGCTACATGTCTTGGGTGCTTGATGCCGAAATTCATCTTGATGCGATGGGTCTGGCAAACACCATCAAATATAAAAATTAGGCATCAAACCAAAACCGTGCCAAAGCAATGATATTCCTACGCCATCACCTTGACGAGGGCCTGAAAATGGAATATCTTACTGTTAAAGATCCAGTCATACTGTGGAATAATTTGAAAGATAGATATGGCCACCTGAAGATGGTCGTTCTTCCACAGGCATGTTATGATTGGACTCATATAAGGCTACAAAATTTTAAATCTATCAGTGAGTATAATTCTGCTATGTTCAGAATTATTTCCCAATTGAAACTATGTGGTAATAATATTACTGATCATGATATGTTGGAAAAAACTTTTACCACTTTTCATGCCTCGAATATGCTCCTGCAGCATCAATATCGATAGATGGGATTTAAAAGGTATTCTGAACTTATCTCACATCTTCTTGCAGCCGAGCAACATAATGGGATATTAATGAAAAACCATGAAAGCCGACCTACTAGTTCTTGTCCATTCCCTGAAGTGAATGAGACGAACTTCCACCAAGCTAAGCGTGGAAGAGGACATGGCCTCAGTCGTGTTCATAGCCGTAGTCGGGGAGAAAACTCTAATTGTGGTAATAACAATGCACCAAAGAACCCTCCTCACCACCAGCAGTGGAAAAGGAATGAACAAAAGCATGAAGCAGTGCAAGAAGCAAAGAAAAATGCTGAAGCAAATTTTATTTCTGAAGATAATTTAGACTTCATGCATTTGGATGTAGCTGATTATTTTGCACTCCCAGAAGGAGAAACAAGTCATGTGATCGGTAGTGAATCTGCAGAAATATAAATATTTTAAATTTTGTTGTTTGTAGTAGATAGTATGGTTATGTAATTGTTGTACATAAATAAAAGTTATGCTTTGATAATAATGTTTACTATCATATTTATTTTGTTTATGTCATTTTGAAGAATATGGATAATCCTCAAATTATGTTTGGATCAAAGACCAATCATGAAGATATTTGTGTAATTGATAGTGGAACAACTCATGCCATATTCAAAGATCAGAAATACTTTTCTTATTTGCATAAGGAAAAAGCAAATATTTCTACAATTTCTCGTAATATAAGTTTGATTGAAGGCTCCGGAAAAGCTATTGTATTTCTGTCTAAGGGAACAAAACTTATTATAGACAATGCATTATTCTCCTCCAAGTCCCGAAGAAACTTGTTGAGTTTTATAGATATCCGCCGAAATGGGTATCATGTTGAGACAATAGATGAAATGAACGTGGAATATCTTTGTATTACAAAGAATATTTCTGGCCAGAAATGCATTGTAGAAAAGTTACCAACTTTATCTTCTGGCTTATATTATTCAAAGATTAGTACAGTTGAAGCACACTCTATCGTAAACCAGAAGTTTACTAATTCAAATACTTTTGTGCTTTAGCATGGCCGTTTGGGCCATCCTGGATCAATAATGATGAGACGGATTACTGAAAATTCAAGTGGGCATCCATTAAAGAACCTGAAGATTCTTACAAATGATGAATTTTCTTGTGATGCTTGTTATCAAGGCAAAATGATCACTAGACCATCACCAATGAAGGTTGGCATTGAGTCCCCTACCTTTTTAGAACGTATACATGGGGATATATGTGGACATATTCACCCACCAAGTGGGTTGTTTAGATATTTTATGGTCCTAATAAATGCATCTTCAAGATGGTCTCATGTTTGCCTACTATCATCTCGCAACCTGGCGTTTGCAAAGTTATTAGCCCAAATAATTCGATTAAGGGCACAATTCCCAGATTATCCTATAAAGGCTATTCGCCTTGATAATGCTGGAGAATTCTCATCTCAAGCTTTTGATAATTACTGTCTATCAGTTGGAATAAAAGTTGAACATCCTGTAGCTTATGTTCATACTCAAAATGGCCTTGCAGAGTCATTTATTAAACGGCTGCAATTGATAGCAAGACCACTACTTATGAAAACAAAATTGCCCACTACTGTTTGGGGCCATGCTATCTTGCACGCAGCATCACTTATCTGTCTCAGACCAACACATTATAATAAATATTCTCCGTCACAATTAGTTTTTGGTCATGAACCAAATATTGCCCATCTACGAGTTTTTGGATGTGTTGTATATGTGCCAGTAGCACTACCACATCGCAGTAAGATGGGCCCCCAAAGAAGGTTAGGAATATATATTGGGTTTGAATCACCCTCTAGTATTCGCTATCTTGAACCATTGACGAGAGATTTATTTACTGCTCGATTTGCAGATTGTCGATTTGATAAAACAAATTTTCCACAATTAGGGGGAGAGAAAAAGGAAATCAAAAGAGAAATTGTGTGGAAAGTTTTATCATTATCTCATTTTGATCCACGTATCCCTATATGTAATCAGGAGGTCCAAAAGATCATCCATTTACAAAATATATCAAATCAAATGCCAGACGCGTTTACTGATTTGAAAAGGATAACTAAGTCACATATCCCTGCAGAGAATGTGCCTATACGAATTGATGTCCCAGCAGGACCATCTACTAGCATAAGAACTAGTGAACCTAAAGCACGCCTGAAGCGTGGTAGGCCTTTGGGTTCTAAGGATCGAAATCCTAGAAAAAGAAAATCGACAAATGATCAAAATGATATTATGAAGGGATCTCCTGAAGAGACCCAAGATCTGATTAGTTCTGAGATTCCTGAAAAAATCAATGAACCCGAGACTCAAGTGAGTGAGGAACTTTTAATAAGTTCTACTGGTGATGGGATTAATTTAAATCGATCTGAAATAGTGGTGGATAATATTTTTGCATATAATGTTGCACTTAACATTATGCAAGATAGTGATGATTGTGAACCCCGATCTGTCGAAAAATGTCAACAAAGATCTGATTGGCCAAAATGGCAAGGGACAATTCAATCAGAATTGAACGCACTTGCTAAAAGAGAGGTCTTTAGACCAGTAGTCCAAACATCTGCTGGTGTAAAACCAATTGGTCGTAAATGGGTTTTTGTGCGAAAAAGGAATGACCAAAATGAAGTTGAAAGATACAAGCCTCGCCTTGTCGCACAAGGATTCTCACAACGACCCGGAGTCGATTATGAAGAAACATATTCACCAGTTATGGATGCCATAACATTTCGATATCTCATCAGTTTAGCCTTACGTGAAAGACTTGAAATACATATAATGGATGTGGTTACATCTTATCTGTACGAGTCGCTTGATAATGAGATTTACATGAAAATCCCTGAAGGATTTAAAATGCCTGAAGCATATTCGAAATCTCGGGAAATGTATTCAATCAGATTACAAAGATCTTTGTACGGTTTAAAGCAATCTGGACGCATGTGGTATAATCGCCTTAGTGAATATTTACTGAAAGGGGGTTACATAAATGATGTTATTTGTCCATGTATTTTTATAAAGAAAATGGCATCAGAATTTGTTATACTTGCTGTTTATGTTGATGACATAAATCTTGTTGGAACTCCAGAAGAGCTCCAAAAGGCAATTGAATATCTTAAGAAAGAATTTGAGATGAAAGATCTTGGAAAAATAAAACTTTATCTTGGATTGTAAATTGAACATTTAGGAAACAAGATCTTTATGCATCAATCTACCTATACATAAAGGGTCTTAAAACGCTTTTACATGGACAAAGCGCACCCATTGAGTACACCAATGGTTGTTCGATCACTTGAAGTGAATAAGAACTCGTTCCGACCTCCAGAAGAGGATGAGGAACTCCTTGGTCCTGAAACACCCTATCTTAGTGCAATTGGTACACTTATGTATCTTGCTAATGCTACAAAGCCTGACATAGCATTTTTTGTTAATTTACTAGCAATATATAGCTCTTCTCCTACTCGGAGACATTGGAATGGGATTAAGCATATTTTGCGATATTTAAAGGGAACTCTTGATATGGGTTTGTTTTATGCTAACAAAGGTAGTGCAGATCTTGTTGGTTATGCAGATGCAGGTTATTTATCTGATCCCCATAAAGCTCGATCTCAAACCGGGTACGTGTTTACATGTGGATGTACTGTCATATCATGGCGCTTCACAAAGCAGTCAATTGTTGCTACTTCTTCAAATCATGCTAAGATATGAAGCAAGTAGGGAATGCGTATGATTGAGATCAATGATTCATTTTATTCAAGAAAAATATGGGTTGGAGTGTGATAAAAGATCCACAATTTTATACGAAGACAATGCTGCATGTATAGCCCAATTGAAGGGAGGATTTATAAAAGAAGATAGAACGAAGCACATTTCACCAAAATTATTCTACACACACGATCTTCAGAAAAATGGTGACATTGATGTGCAGCAAATCCGTTCAAGTGACAATCCGGCAGATTTATTCACTAAATCTTTGTCAACTTCAACTTTTGAGAAGATGGTATACAAGATTGGAATGCGGAGACTCAAATATTTAAAACAAGATTTTCATCAGAGGGAGTAAAATACGCGATGTACTCTTTTTTCCTTACTAAGATTTTTTCCCATAGGGTTTTCCTTATAAGGTTTTTAATGAGGCAGCTAAAAATGCGTATTACTAAATATGTGTACTCTTTTTCCTTCACTAGAATTTTTTTCACTGGGTTTTTTCTAGTAAGGTCTTAACGAGGCACAATACCTTTTAATGAACATCCAAGGGGGAGTGTTATGAAAATAATTATATTGTGGATGTTCATTTATTACTCCGCTATAGATAATCTTCCTGAAGAAGATTATCCATTTAGTACTCTGTTGAAATTTATCTACAAGCAGCTGATGCAGGCAGGTTACAAGCAGCTCAATGAAATAATTTGCAGCAGCTTCTTATTAAACAGGCAGGTTGCAAGCAGCTCATGCAGACAGTTTACAAGCAGCTAAAGAAAACCTTTGCAACTGCTTCCTGAAAAGCCTCGCAGCTGCTTCTTTTCTTCTATAAATAGAGGAGTTTTCGGTTCATTATGTACATAAGTTTGAAGTTTGAATAATATATCAATTTTTTTCTATACTTGTCTTTACTTTATAATTTTTATTTTAGAACAGCAGAATAATTGTATGATATAATTCTTATTCTTATTGTGGGTCCATTAATAATAGAATATAGATTCTAGACTAATTTATTCTAAGTTTGTTATATCCCAAATTTGACCAAAGGAAAGACTTCAATCCAAAGCTATAAAAGCTTATCACCCACGTGTCCCTTGCAAGTATTAATTACAAGAAAACACTCATTAGCTAATTTAAATTTTAAACTAATCCAAAAGCACAGCTACCCACTTCTCCCTTTCACAGCTAAGTGTGATTAATTATTAATCAATCTAAAAATTAATTAAATCTCTAAACAAATTAATAAAAAACATGAAAGACAATGTCTCTCCTTTACGAGGCTGAGAGTGAGAGGGATACTATCCACGTGTCAGCTTCTCTGTCTCCACAAACCACGTTGACACGTGTCGCGTTCTCTCTGATTTGTTTATTTGCTAACACGTGTCCCACAAAATTAAAAAGCATTTTCTCATCTTTAGTAGTTCTAGTGTTGTACTCCTCACCATAGCCCTCGTGTACCCTACTTGCTGCAAGGTCCCCTCCTAATTGTGACTGTCAAATTTATAGTCTGTTACTTCTAAAATCCGGTTATTTTGAAAAATATTTTTTTAAAAGTGCTTTTTAAAAATATATTTTTAATGAGAAACAATTATATTTGACTCATTAATTTCAAAAGTACTTTTAAATAGTGATTAATATTTAGCCAAGCTTTTACAAAATATTTTGAAGTATATTTTTCTCGATCGCAAAAATTAGTTTAATTGGTTGGGTGAGTGATTTCTCACGTGGGACCTGGGATCGATTCCCCTCACCAGTAGCCTTCTCAGTTAGAGCTCGTCGCACCGGACTTGCCTAGTGCGGTTTATAGTTCTTGTGTAATTTACGAGTTATTGCATAATGAGCAGGTTATCCAATGCGCGTCCAAAGGGTAGCGACTGCGGATTTCCCTAAGAATTTTTTTAAAAAAAGTATATTTTCTCAAAAATACTTTTGGCAAAGTATTTTTAGGAGAAATTATTTTTTTTATTTCTCAAAAGTTATTTATGTTTCTACTCAAAAATATTGTTTTTCTTCTAATAATTTGGTGAGACAACTTAACTTTAGAAAATGCACTTTTTATATAAAAAAAAAAAATACTTTTTGACAAAAAAATTGGCCAGGCTATACATTTGCATAATAAAGATTTTGACTAGAAGAACAATGAAATTCATGGCTATCTCTGAAACAAACAACATTCTCAATCTTGATCTCAATAAAAAATGTGTCACCCTCCATACAAACATGATTGGCTCAAATAGTGAGGGTGTAAAGTGTGAATCACCACACACTAAACTTCCCACATTTAAACATTTCTCTCTGAAAACTCTATCGTTAGAGACACCACCAAAAAGGGAGCTATTCACTCAGTCCCACGTGTCTTTCTTTCCTTTCTCTCACTTCTGCCACTTGTCCTTTCCCAGTACTTTCTTTTGTTCCCCCCTCCCAAAATAGAAAGGGTATTTTTGTCTTTACATCTCCCAACCCCACTACCCCCTCCTCTTTTTTCCCTTTCATTTTTTCCTTTTGAGTTTTTTTTTCCCTTACCTGTTTCTATCTTTCTGAGTCTTGTTTGAGATTTATTATTTCATTATATTCTTACACTCTACCCCTTCCGTAGCTCTTTGCTTCTCGTGTTTTCTTGATTTTCCGGCCACCCTTTTGCCGGAACACAACATTTTCTCACCAAGATTACATTTTTATCCATTTTTTTTTCTCTTTTTCTTTTTTGTGTATGATAATCTTTGGTGGATTTTCCTGCCACCCTTTTGCTTTCTCCGGGAAGAACTCCGGCCATATTTACTTTTTTTCCCAGTTGGGATTTGTTAAGTTCAAATTTTGGGTCTAAAAACTTAATCTTGGAGCTTATTTAAGCTAATATGCAGTTAAAGATTAGATTTTTCCATCTGGGGTTGGTTAAATTAGATCATGGAAGTGTTAAACATGCATGTACATGTGGAAATAGTTAAGTTTAAGAGGTTTAGTGTGGTGTTGTTGATAATATATTTTGTGGGTAATTTATGGTTTGCTATGGGAGATAATACAGATGAGAAAAAGAAAAGTAGTAGAGTACTGGAAATGGAGAATTTTTCTATGGAAAGTAGTAGATTTTCAAGGGACTTATTGCAAAGATTTATGGGGAGTAGTAGTTCAAGAGCAAAGGATGAGGATGAGGAAAATGATGAGGGAGAATTAGAGTTGAATCTTGGATTGTCATTAGGAGGTAGATTTGGTGTGGACAAGTCTTGTAATAATAAGTTGATAAGGTCTAGTTCTGTAGCTGCTTGTTTGCCTATAGTTAGAGATGATGATGCTTTAACATCATCACCTCCAGTTTCTTATCCAGCTAGTTTAGTGAGAACATCTTCTTTGCCTGTGGAGACTGAGGAAGAATGGAGGAAAAGGAAAGAGTTGCAGACTTTGAGAAGAATGGAAGCTAAGAGGAGAAGATCAGAGAAGCAGAGGAATTTAAGGGGCGGTGATAAAGAAAGTGCAGGAGGAAGTGTGGAAGATGAAAAGAGGGAAATTGAGGTGAATTTGAAAGGTAAATTGGAGAAAGAACAGTACTTGGCGACAGCGAAAAAGTTTGGTTTATCGGTATCTCCAACGTTGGCTGCAGTTGCTAGACAGGGTAGTTTGGGAGGAGGTGGAATGGATTTGGCAATGGGAAAAGGTAAAGGAAGTTATTCAGGTAGTAAAAAGCAAGGACAAGGGCAATTGGGGTCACAAGGTTCTGTGGAATCCCAAGGTGGTGGTGGTAGTTCTTCAAGTATGTCTGAATTGGAAAGTAAACCTCCACAAGGTACAACATTTCCCTTTATTTTATGTTAATATTCATTGTTTATGTGAAGTGGAGCCTGTGGAAAGTTTCTTCTGTGTGATCTATAGGTCACGGGTTCGAGTTGTGTAATCGGTTACTGATGCAAGCATCAGTAAGCTACCTACATCACGGTGCACCCCTTCTCCGGACCCTGCGTGAACGCTCTTTTTTACTCATTGTTTTATGTAACTTCTTTATTGATTCAGTCCTTCGGACTTGATAGCTGTTGAATTGGAGAATTGTAGTACTGTATGTTTTACTTTGGGTTTGAATTCTTGATTGTTGTGTTGGTACTCTATATCTATCTTCTGGGTATGAAGTGGTTATCACACGTTGCAAGGAGGATGCTTTAAGACATGCTATGGTAACATTGAAATGTGGCATTTGCTTTTATGAGCTGTTCAATAAATCTCATACATTTGGTCAATACTTGCTGATGAGGTCCCCTCACTTTCAGTGTTTGCTAGTTTCTGTGGTACTTGTTCATGTCTTCTATCTTATTGCCATTTACCACATTCTTGATTCTTTTCAAAGCCCACCCGAACTACACCTTAGGGCGTGGCCTAGCAATCAATGAAGTAGGTGAAGGTGAAAACCATAGGAGACCAAGATTCCCAACAGAGAATTATCAGTATTTCTGCTGGAGATAGGAATAGTCGAAGTGCGCCCAAGCTAACTCGGACATCACCGTTATCCACCCCACCCCCCCCACACACAAAAAAAAAAAAAAAAAAAATAGAAAATCCCATCCAACCATCCCTTTTCGCCCCTCAAGGGATCAACAGTAGTTCCCTTTCCCTCTTGGTGACTCATACCTGTAACCTAATGGTTGGAGGTGAAGGTGTTCTATCACCAAGAAAACCCTCCCTTGTCACCACATTCGTCATTTAAAATTGTGGTCTCTACTTTCAGCACCTCGAGAATGTTATGCTATATTGACTCTTTGGAGGTATTGTCTGATTGGCACTGTCAAGTATTGTACTTGTGTCATATGTTTGATAAGGTTATCTA